>NW_026943818.1:17800666-18098166 GCF_035594765.1 Anolis carolinensis
TGATAATATATTACAATAATAATAGAATGATATAATAATGATATATATGTATGTATGTATGTATGTATGTAATGTGCATAATTCCCATGGAGTAAACAACAAAACCACTGGACCAAATAACACCAAATTTGGCCACAAAAAACAGTCATCCAATCAATCTGCATGCAACAGCGTGTCAGCAAAAATGGCTAGGCGTGTCAGTGCTGACACGCATGTCATAGGTTGGCCATCACTGTCCTAGGTCATGTGGCTGGCATGACTGCATGGAGTGCCATTCCCGCCAAAGCAGTACCTATTGATCTACTCACATTTGCATGTTTTCGAACACCTCCTAGGTCATGTGGCTGGCGTGACTGCATGGAGTGCCACTACTTTCTCCCACCCTGGACATCATTCCACAGATATATAAACTCTACCTGTCTAGTTTCCAACAGACCTCACAAACTCTGAGGATGTCTGCCATACATGTGGGTGAAACGTCAGGAGAAAATGCTTCTGGAACATGGCCAGACAGCCCAGAAAACTCACAGCAACCCATTTAAGCATTTAAATACAAGGCTGTATCCACCGCCCCATTTCTTATTGGAGTATAAATAAAACCATGACCATCTTTTGAGTCCTCAAGGATAATCCCAAGATACCGAGAAACAGGGACGTGTTGTTGTTGATGATGTTTTTTTCCAAAGGCATTCAGAACTACCTCGAATGACCCTCCATTTGATTCTTCACACCCACTCCAGAGACAAACTGTTCATTAAATTGTAAAGGCTTTTCTACAACACCAGAAAGCAACTGAAGTGGCAGAAAACTGTGGAAAATCTCTGCTTCCATGGGCAGCTGTACCAGTGGAAATTACCGTCCAAGATTCTTTATCACTGCACCATAAATTCATCACTGAAGATCCAAGTTAGATTTTCTTTACAGATATTATCTTTGGAATAGTAGCCAGTGAGACAGAGACATCATTTAGTGGCTATGGTTTTCGTGATGCACAATAGGGCACCATGCACACTATAGATTTGTGGTGCGTTGATTCCAGTTTCCATGGTTCCATCCCACAAAATTCATAGTTTGGTGAGATACCATAATAGGGGTCTTTTTTAGAGTCCCTGTAAGCTAGAAATTTCACACAACAACAACAACAACAACAACAACAACAACAACAAAAACCCTCTAAAATCAGGACAGTAAATAAAGAGCAACACTCAAAAAACAGAAGAATTCCAAGCAGGAAGAAGCCAGGCTTTGAAGCTGCAAAGCCATTCAGTGCTAATGGCAACATTCACACTTGCCTCTAACAGACAAGAGTTCTTTCTCCCGCCCTGGACCTTCCATAGATATACAAACCCCACTTGCCTAGTTTCCAACAGACCTCACAACCCGCCAACAAAGGATTTCCCCAAGCAGGAAGAAGCCAGGCTTTGAAGCTGCAAGGCCATTCAGTGCTAATGGCAACATTCACACTTGCCTCTAACAGACAAGAGTTCTTTCTCCCGCCCTGGACCTTCCATAGATATACAAACCCCACTTGCCTAGTTTCCAACAGACCTCACAACCCGCCAACAAAGGATTTCCCCAAGCAGGAAGAAGCCAGGCTTTGAAGCTGCAAGGCCATTCAGTGCTAATGGCAACATTCACACTTGCCTCAAACAGACAAGAGTTCTTTCTCCCTCCCTGGACTTTCCACTGATATACAAACCCCACTTGCCTAGTTTCCAACAGACCTCACAACCTCTGAGGATGCCTGCCATAGATGTGGGCGAAACGTCAGGAGAGAATGCTTCTGGAACATGGCCATGCAGCCCGGAAAACTCACAGCAACATATTTAATTCCGGCCATGAAAGCCTTCGACAACACATTGAACGAACCTAGACTCTAGATTTCCCTGTCTACTTTGTTATCCCTTGCTTTGAAATGTTGGGCACGTGTTTAATAGATGCAAATAGTCAGACTGGACTTTTTGTAATAAAAAAATGGACAGCTTATATTCCTTTCACACCTTTGGCCCTGTTTGATTGGGGCGGCTGCCTACCTTGTAACCCTGCAGCGACATGGAGAAGAGGCCGGGGAGACATGTGCAAGAATAAGCAAACAAATCTGTCACACATGAGTGTGACCAAGGAGATCAGGCTTGATGCTTAACGGCTGGGGTCAGCCGGGGCAGGCAATGTGTTTGCCTGCTAATTTGTTTAATCACGATACATCCTGCTCTTTAATGTAAAACATTTCCAGGGTGGCTTAGAACGTCGGATCTAAGTCAACCCCAGGGACGTGGTGGCGCTGGAAGCCCTGGGTCACGTCGGTCAAGAGGCATGGCCCGTTTCCACCGCTCCCATTACGCCCCTTGGTCCGCACATGGTTCTGAAACAGTTAGCTGGCCCTGATAAGCGGGATACTGCTTCATACAGGTATATCTCAGCTTCTAACAGGTTCAATTGGCTGCCAAAGTTTCATCGCCTAAATCAGACTTAGAAAAGTTATATGGCCTAATACATGACAACATAAAGCATGATGGATGGTCTCCATTTTCATGGACAGCTTCATGGCTCCCTTTCTCTACCATGGTTTAGGGAATTAATAATGATGGGTCTACTATGATGTGTTGCTTTCCTCTTATATATAAATTATGTCAGAACATTGTCCAGGCAATAAGTCCAGACAATTTGCTGTAGTGACCATTCCCCACAAAAGAGCATCTTGGGAGGAAAGAGGTGGTTTAAAAGAAAAGAAATCATATGTTTGCTTTTTGAAATCTTGCTCTCAAAAAAAAAATTAGGAAGGGGACCATAAGCCAGAAAATAGTAAACTTTTGCCTCTGTGGCTTTGCCTCTGCATATGTCCCTCCCTTCCTGTGAGCTGGTGCCTTTCTCCAGAAAGTTCCAAGGAGAGACAAAAGCTCAGAGAAAACAAGTTAGGCCATTGGTATCACTTGTGGTAGGTGTGGAAGGTGAGGAAGACCCTCAGCCATTGGTCAAGTTGAGATAAGCCAAAGGTATATATTCTTTGTTTGCTGCGACATGCTTTTATTGCTCTCTTATAATTCTCTCCTTTACTTCCCCTCCGGGTCAGTCCCCAGCAACAACAACACCAACAACAACAACAATAATGAAGGGACCATAAGCCAGAAAACAGTGAACTTTTGCCTCTGTGGCTTTGCCTCTGCATATGCCCTTCCCTTCCTGTGAGCTGGTGCCGTTCTCCAGGAAGTTCCAAGGAGAGACAAAAGCTCAGAGAAAACAAGTTAGGTCATTGGTATCACTTGTGGTAGGTGTGGAAGGTGAGGAAGACCCTCGGGCATTGGTCAAGTTTAGATAAGCCAAGATATGGATCTTTTAAGCCAAGATATGGGCCTTTTAAGCCAAGACATGGACCATTTAAGCTCAGAGTAAACAAGTGAGGTCATTGGTATCACTTGTGGTAGGTGAGGAAGACCCTCAGCCATTGGTCAAGTTTAGATAAGCCAAGATATGGACCTTTTAAGCCAAGATATGGACCTTTTAAGCCAAGATATGGACCTTTTAAGCTCAGAGTAAACAAGTGAGGTCATTGGTATCACTTGTGGTAGGTGAGGAAGACCCTCAGCCATTGGTCAAGTTTAGATAAGCCAAGATATGGACCTTTGAAAAAGTGCAGCAACAGAAGAGTAACCAAGACTGTCTCTCAAATTAGACGGGTTGAAGGGATGAGACTGAGGAAAATCATAGCCGCAATCTTGTTTTCTTTCCTTAACTCTTGCTGCAAATTTTGAAGCCCAAGTCAACTTTGCGGGGGAAGAAAGTGCCTTTTTTGCTCTTTCATTGGGCTGACAAATCCCGATTAGGATCAGGATAACGGCGGAGACACAGAGCCCGGCCGCTGTCTGGCTGGGCCCCACCTGACCAGAAGCATCAGTGTTTCTTAGACAGCTTGGATTTTCAAATTATTCCAAAAATTTGGCCAGACTCAGCCAATATATAATCGCCGGCTCGTCAAGTCTGCCGCGCGGAGATCTTGTCAGTAAGCCGAAGCGGAGTGATAGTCCATGTTTATTAGCCTTTGGAGGAAGACGTCTTCCTGTACGAGGAAAAGCCCGGGCTTAAGCGAAGAAACAGGCAGGCTTGGGAATTGTGTGAAGGACGGTGTTTATTGGGGAGGAAGAAGGAACAGGAGGGCTTTGTGGGAACCCAACATGGAGGAGCCGGCCGTTCCGACAAAAGCCAGATGCTCGGCCTTTTGCAACACAGGGCCGAGATATTAAAAATAATTTCTTTCAATTACCGCTTGGAAACCAAAGTCACTTCAATCTGTTAAATGGATATAAATAATGCCAGCAGTTATTTTCCTTTAAAAAAGCATGCACCCAGTCCGTGGAAGGAACTGCGGTTTGCAAAGAAGAGATCAGGAAGAGGGTCTGCCGTTAAGTGCTTCGGTGGTGAAACATCCGTAAAAGCCATTCTGCCTTGGCTGTGGGAGGAGGGGGCTGCTTGGGCTCTCCTTGGCCGTTTCCCACGCTCCAATGGAAGCCACGCTTGAAGGACACGTCTTGGAAGAGATTCAGATGTGATTGTGAGATCAAGAGTGACCGTGCAATAGATCACAGCACTAGGAAGTTTGTATAGACAAGAACGGCGATCCGTTTGGGTGTGTGCGCATGTCTCATTTTCACACTACCGTTACAGCTCTACAATCACACTTGCTGCATCCTATGGAAAAGTAGAGTTTGCAGTCTGAAAAGCAGCACAATATTTCTACAAATCTCATGATTACGTAGGATGGGATGACAGCGACTTGCACAATAGTAAAATATTGTGATACTAGCTGTGCCCAGCCATGCGTTGCTGTGGCAAAGTGTGGTGGTATGGGAAATAAAGTATTGAGGAATAGTTGGTCATTAGTATATGTTATTTCCTAAAGCTTGTGAACATACATTGGCATTCTGGGTTATATAGCTGTATGGAAGTGCCTTGAGTCTACACTGCCATATAATTCAGTTCAAATAAGATAATCTGTATTTTATAGGCAGTGTGGAAGAGGCCTAAGTGAACCCTGCCTGTCCTCCCAGTACCATTGTCACTGAGGGCGTTGCTATGGGGGGGGGGTACCCTTCTCACTGGCAGCCAGGGGGAGAATGGCTCTTCCTCGTCCTCTGTAATTTGGAGTTTATTTTTCTATGTTTTTTTTTAATTGAAAGACATAGATTGGATGACTATGTCTTTTGTGGCCAAATTTGGTGCGATTTGGTTCAGCGGTTTTGTTGTTTACTCCATGGGAAAAATGCACATTACATTTACATAGATAGATAGATAGATAGATAGATAGATAGATAGATAGATAGATAGATAGATAGATAGATAGATAGAAGATGGCTCCGCTTTAACTGCCATGGCAACAACCTATGGAATCCTGGAGTGCCATTCGGTGAAACTTTACATCACTGGGTTGCTGTGAGTTTTCTGGGCTGTATGGACATGTTCCAGAAGCATTCTCTCCTGACGTTTCGCCCACATCTATGGCAGGCATCCTCAGAGGTTGGGAGGTCACTAATGCGTGCAATAATAGACTATAAACTTATTTAATGATGACCCGGACTGGACTCGGAATATGACTTGGACTATGTGATTTTAATTCTTGTTTTAATGTTATGTTTTAATTGGTTGGTTTTAAAGTTTTGTTTATCCACCTGAGCAGCTGCATTTCTTTACTAAGATTCCTAAATCGGAGCTGTAGATGTTGGAAGAGAGGGGGAAAGAGTGGAGCTCCTCCTGGAATTACCTTCTCTCTCTCTCGGAGGAGCAGCATGAAAGTCCTACAATTTTTGGCAAGCCTCCTGGCCAATCCATCGACTCCTGTGAGCTTCCTGGCCAATTACGGGATGATTGCCTAAGCAAACAAAGAATTATTGGCTGCTTCTTTGGGCTTCCCTTCCTGCCTGCCTCCCCCTTGGCCCTGGTTCTCATTCTGGGATGATTTTTGGGGAGGGCCGGTCCCCCCTCTTGCTTTTCTCTTATTAAAAATATGCAAACACCTGATATTCATCTAGCGGTACAGTCTTGTTAAATTGCTACCACCTTTTCCACTCGCAGTTTCAGCAATTAACCTCACGGCCATCCACTTCAAAGGGAAACAACAGCGGAGTTTAACCTCCTCCAGCTTCCCCGAGATTCCTTTCAGATTTTCCTTCAAACACTTTCATCCTTGGAGATGCAAAATGAACAAGAAAGGAGAAGGGCGGCAAGGGTGTCAGTGCACAATTTACTCCTCGCTCCCTCCCTACATCCCCAAAGACATTCCTTGAAACTTTGTTCAGAAATCCTTACATTTGCTGGGATCCAACCATTTGGCGGCACCTGACCCCACCCCACCCCAAAGCCCCCTCTTTGGTCTCCAAATCATATACAAGCTGAGGATGTAAAATTAAGCCAAACAACTGTAAAAAAAGATCTCCACATTTTATAAAAATGCACTAAGTCTCATCTTAAGCTTTTAAAGACAATATCACAGCATAGTTGAGCTCAAGAGTTAAGCAAGAATTTAACAAGGATCGCTAGTCCATAATACATGTGTGTGAAATGTTCGTTTTATAAATATACTAGCTTGGCTACCCAGTGTTGCCGGGGTTATTTGAAAAAATCAGTTTTTTAATTGTACAAAACCAGCCGGCAACACAGCGTTTTGGTGACGATGCACAACTGTGGGAAGGGGTGACTAGCTGGTTGAGGACGCAAGCGGCAGAGTTTGGTGGGGAAGGAGTTGCCAAGCTCATTCATTGCTATGATAAGTGCCTAGATTTGAATGGCGACTATGTTGAGAAGTGGTATTTGGGTGTGGCTTTCAACTGCATATGGTAAATGTTTTCTCCTACACTTTTTGAGGATGCAAGCGGCAGAGTTTTGTGGGAAGGAGTTGCCAAGCTCATTCATCGCTATGGTAAGTGCCTAGATTTGAATGGCGACTATGTTGAGAAGTGGTATTTGGGTGTGGCTTTCAACTGCATATGGTAAATGTTTTCTCCTCTACTTCGTTCATTCCAAAACGTAATCTACTTTCTGGATAGCCCTCGTATTTCTCGAAGTGGGAGCTGCTCTGGTGGTTTATTGGGATGGAAAGCTCTGAAAACTCTTCTAGTAATGGCTCAGTGAGTGTTCATTCCTTGCCCTTGTCTCCCCAGCCTGCCAGAAGGAAAGAAAAACACATGAGAGCTCCTTGGAAGCAGCCAAGCAGATGCCTTGCCCATCGATAGAGCAAGCGCCATGTTGGGATGGACCCCTCACCTTCCTCCAGTGATCCACAAGCAAATCCTAGGGTGTCTTGCCTGAGCTAATATGGGTGAGTCCAGTGAACCACTCCAGGTAAAATATCATGGCCTAGAGATACTCATCACTCTCAACTCAGCAGAACGACTAGCAAAACATCATCATACTTCCTCATTTCCTATTTCTCTCTTTCTTCCAGGTTTTCAAGATTGCTACATGTCCCGTCACCTGGATAAGAACACTGGCCAGGTACAGAGCTTGGAAGCACGACGTCACAGAGCATGAGTTGCTTGCAATTCATTTTTGCTTGCAACAGATAACAGATTTATTTACAATATTACGGTTGTAAAGTAATGAGGGATACAAACTTGCAGTATAACTATATATCTGTATTTATAATTAAAGTGCTTTTAAAGTAGTTAGAAGGACATTTTATATAGTTACTAGCTTGGGTATCTGGCGATGCCCAAGTTATTTGAAAAAGCCAATTTTTAATTGTGCAAAATGCATAACGTTGCAGGTGAACTATTTCTTTATTTACAGTATTTATATTCCACCCTTCTCACCCCGAAGGGGACTCAGGGCGGATTACATTGTACACATATAAGGCAAACATTCAATGCCATATAACATAGAACAGAGACAGAGACAGACGCAGAGGCAATTTAAACCTTCTCCACTACAACTACAACTGACATCATGCCAGGTTAACCCCTAGAAACCCATGAGTATTTAAAGTTCGTTATGTTGGGCAAGTCGGCATTGGATGCATCATGGGTGGGGTTCAGTGTGCTCTCTAGCTGTAGGGTAAACTACAACTCCCACTATGGTGAGTCAGTTATCGGCTACTGAAGTAAGCTGAGGACAATGAAGGGAATTGCACATGTTCTCCTTTCCGTTTCAAAATTAGTTTTACTACCTGTCATGTACCCGTCAGTGATTTAACCCAGTGGCGCAGTGGGTTAAACCACTGAGCTACTGAACTTGCTGACTGAAAGTTTGGTGGTTCGAATCCAGGGAGCAGGGTTAGCCCCAGCTCCTGCCAACCTAGCTGTTCGAAAACATGAAAATGTGAGTAGATCAATAGGTACCACTCTGGCGGGAAGTTAACAGCGCTCCATGCAGTTATGCCATCGGCCACATGACCTTGGAGATGTCTACAGATAACCGAGCTGGGTGAGCTCCCACCGTTAGCCCCAGCTCCTGCCAAGTGACCTTGGAGACGTCTACGGACAACGCCGGCTCTTCGGCTTAGAAATGGAGATGAGCGCCAACCCCCAGAGTCGGACACGACTGGATTTAACGTCAGGATGAAACCTTTACCTTATCTGCCATTATTGAAGAAAGTTCCCTATAGCATACTTGGGGTGTGCATGGAGAACCTGTGAATGTGCAACTCACCTATACAAAAGTGCGTTTTGAAGTTTTTAAAAAAAAAGTCAATTGGCAACGTAAACGTTGGGAGTGGAAGAAGTAAATTGGCACATTCAAACAGCAAGCGGGTCTGGTGATAGACTTTACAGTTCAATGAACCCCTGCCTCCATCAGTAAAATGGCTGGAATGTCTGCTTTTCATCTCCAAAGCTTGTGTACTCAGTAGAGTGTTAAGCGATCCCCTAAATGTTCCCCTGCTCCCCTCTCTCTCCCTGCGCACAGGCCAGGCGCACACAAACACAAACACACACAGAAAGGCAGAGACCCGCACCCCATTCCCCCCGCTGCCCCGCAATAGCCCCTGCAGCGGGAAACAGGAACTAGAGCAAACGCTTTTGTGAATTAAGAGAGCTCGCAAGCGTAAATTTGGTCAGGCTGCTCCTTTCTGCAGGCCGGAGGCTCTGCGGCCGCCCCAGGATGTGAACTGTCAGTTTGCATAGCTGGTGACGAGCCGCAGAGCCGTCAGTTAAAAAGGTGAAGACTGCAAGAAGCAAGGCGGACTCGAGACGGGTGGAAATCGTTTGGCAAGGAAAATTTCAGCCATCCAAAGAAAGGCGGCAGTAGGGTGGGTGGAGGGGTCAGCAAGGGAAGAAGCTTTCGAAACAACACAACACAACAAAAACGGATGCCATTTCCAAGTCAGAATGAAGGAAAAATTAAATTACTGCCGGTGAGGAGAGCCAAAGTCCCATCTTACCCTGGGGAGGGTTACGATAATGGTAAACATTTGACAGCTGGCCTGGAGTTGTTATCTTGGCCTCGTAGTTGTTAGACCCAGAGTGAACATTTCTGATAAGAAAGACTTGGGATTTCTCGCTCTCTGTGGCTTCACCCCGCACAGCCCAGAGCAAAGGAACAGGTTTTAAGCGCCTGGGCCTCTGTCCACGCAAATGGGGCTTCAGAGATGTCAGGGAGAGGTGCCTGGTGCTCTTCTCGCCTCCTCTAAATGCTGTTGAAAACACCTCCATGTATCTATGAACTGGACCATTATTTGTTGTACCACACACATAGACATCTTTCTGATACCGTTGTGTGTGGCACGACTTTAATCTAAAATCAGGACAGTAAATAAAGAGCAACACTCAAAACAAGGGGGAATTCCAGGCAAGAAACAATCAGGGCCAGCTAACACCTCCCGACAAAGGATTCCCCCAGGCAGGAAGTTTGTAGTTGTGTTTCTTCCTCAGCTTCCCTATGGGGTCAGTGGCTCCCTTGATGTATGGTAAGAACACTTTTCCTCTGGGTGGATTTTTTTAAAGAGCAACACTCAAAAAACAGGGGAATTCCGGACAGGAAACAATCAGGGCCAGCTAACACCGCCCAACAAAGGATTCCCCCAGGCAGGAAGTTTGTAGTTGTGTTTCTTCCTCAGTTTTCCTTGGCGGTCAGTGGCTCCCTTGATGTATGGTAAGAACACTTTCCCTCTGGGTGGATTTTTTAAAGAGCAACACTCAAAAAACAGGGGAATTCCAGACAGGAAACAATCAGGGCCAGCTAACATCTCCCAACAAAGGATTCACCGAGGCAAGAAGCAGCCAAACTTTGAAGCTGCAATGCTATTCAATGCTAATCAAGGTGGCCAATGGAAACATTCTCACTTGCCTCCAACAGACAAGAATTCTTTCTCCCACCCTGGACATTATTCCACAGGGATATAAACCCCACTTGCCTAGTTTCCAACAGACCTCACAACCTCTGAGGGTGCCTGCCATAGATGTGGGTGAAATGTCTGGAGAGAATGCTTCTGGAACATGGCCATACACTCTGGAAAACACAGAGGAACCTAGTCATTCTGGCCACGAAAGTCTTCAACAACTTAGGAATGGTTAGCAAGCTGGGAGACATACCATCACTTTCACAATTCTGAATATTCGTGCCAGATTTACACTCACAAATGGGTTGTTTAGCAAGCAGCACTCACAAAAGATAGGACACCTGCTTTGTACAATGAAGTATCCTCAGGTACATATCCTGCATTATCTACCCAAACGGCAAGAACAGTTTCAACTTGTCTAACAATTCACACTGGATCATGCTTGAAAACAGCCAGGAAAAAGCAGCCCATCCTGCATGTTTCTTGGGTATTTAAAGAGGATTTAAAAATAAGAAACCAGTCTGGGTATTCTGCCCTGTTTTAATACAAAAACATGTATAAATTGATATTAAAGTATGGCATTTTGGGAATGTTTCAACCCTAGGTCAAACTTGTATTAAAAACGCTTCTTGTCTAGGCTAAAACAACAGAGCAGCTGAAAGGACTTCGGTGCATCTGGGCCCAATTACCAGTTACATCCTCACGAAGAGGAGAACAAGGCGGGTGAGCGGGAGAGTTCATGAATAATGTCATCACAAGGTTATCCGCGGAGAGAAAGGACGCAGGCAACCCAAAATTCAAAGGAGGGTGGGAGGCAAAGAGAGAGGAAAGGCCCAGGCTGTCATGAGGACAGAGAGGCCACAGGCTCAAAATGATGGTTATGTCTTCTCAGGGCCGGCCCAAGGTAATTTTCAAGTGTAGGCGAACAGAATTTTGGCGCCCCCCCCCCCCCAAACCAATCACTGAAAAATAAAAGCGTTGGATAAACTAAAATATTGGATAATAAGGAGGGAAAACAGGGGAAATCCAGACAGGAAACAATCAGGGCCAGCTAACACCTCCCAACCAAGGATGCCGCCAGGGAAGAAGCAACCAGGCTTGACTGAATTCAAGTTGTTTCCAATTTAAAATAACCCTGTGTTGTTGAAGACTTTTATGGCCGAAGTCACTGGGCTATGGTGAGTTTTCCGGGCTGTATGGCCATGTTCCAGAAGCATTCTCTCCTGACATTTCACCTGCATCTACTTATTTATTAGCCATACTGTACCCCGCCTTTCTCAACCCTGAAAGGGATTCAGGGCGGCCTTACAAAGGCAACAATTCAATGCTGCATGTGTACATACAATAATGAATAAACAAAACATTAAAATATTGGATAAAAAGGAGGGAAAACAGGGGAAATCCAGACAGGAAGCAATCAGGGCCAGCTAACACCTCCCAACTAAGGATGCCGCCAGGGAAGAAGCAACCAGGCTTTGAATCTGCAAGGCCATTAAATGCTAATCAAGCTGGCCAATTGCAACATTAGACAAGACTGCGCCCACTAGAGGATGGCACCACAGGCAAGTGCCCGATTTGCCTCGCGGTTGAACCGCCCCTGTAGTTTTCTCTTCCAAAGAAGAAGGGCAGAATCAGCCCTTTTTGACACTCTTCACCTGGACAACTTCTCCGCAAGAGATTAAAGTACAGCAGGAAACCGCAAGGAAAAAGCAGCATCCATTTTGCATGAAGAAGAGCTATTTTGTGCCGTATTATCTCATTTTACCCATCTGCCTCTTGTTTACAGCAAATGGGTAATACATCTTCAAAGTGACCAATCAAATTAAATTTAGAGGGGGGAAAAGTACCTTTTGCTCTGTCAGCATTTGTCAGAACGCTTCTCCCGTATTAGAACATAATGGGGTTTTAAATCATGCCCTCCTCAATGACTGTCATATTCTTATATTTATTATAAATGCATACCACCATGCTGTATCTAATTATATATAGTCATTTCTTATAGAAAAAGAGAGAGATAAAACTTCCATGCAAGAAACAGCTGGTTGATTATTAATTTACAAACACAGATGAGTATGATGCTAATTGTTATAAGTATATATACAGGGATACGCTAGCAATGGGCTTTCTCTTTGTTTCGGAGAGACTCATGAAATCACAGATTTTAGGGTCCATCTAGTCCAGGCATGGGCAAACTTCGGCCCTCCAGCCGGTAGTCTGTTAGGAATTGTGGGAGTTGAAGTCCATAACACCTGGAGGGCCGAAGTTTGCCCATGCCTGATCCAGTCAATCAAAAACCTTACTCTGTGCAAACTCTGCTGCTATAGATACATTCCTTTAGTCCTCTATACCCCTCCTCCTGAGAGGCCTTTTAGGACTAAGGGGCGGGGCTAGGGGTGGGGGCGGGGCCTCTTCCCAAGGGCCTGAGACAGGGCTGAGCCTCTATACCTCTCTTGAGAAGCCTTTTAGGACTAAAGGGGGGGCTGGGGTGGGGGGCGGGGCCTCTTCCCAAGAGCCCGAGACAGGGCTGAGCCTCTATACTTCTCCTGAGAGGCCTTTTAGGACTAAAGGGTGGGGCTAGGGGTGGGGGCGGGGCCTCTTCCCAAGAGCCCGAGACAGGGCTGAGCCTCTATACTTCTCCTGAGAGGCCTTTTAGGACTAAAGGGTGGGGCTAGGGGTGGGGGGCGGGGCCTCTTCCCAAGAGCGCGAGACAGGGCTGAGCCTCTATACTTCTCCTGAGAGGCCTTTTAGGACTAAAGGGTGGGGCTAGGGGTGGGGGGCGGGGCCTCTTCCCAAGAGCCCGAGACAGGGCTGAGCCTCTATACTTCTCCTGAGAGGCCTTTTAGGACTAAAGGGTGGGGCTAGGGGTGGGGGCGGGGCCTCTTCCCAAGAGCCCGAGACAGGGCTGAGCCTCTATACCTCTCTTGAGAAGCCTTTTAGGACTAAAGGGTGGGGCTAGGGGTGGGGGGCGGGGCCTCTTCCCAAGAGCGCGAGACAGGGCTGAGCCTCTATACTTTTCCTGAGAGGACTTTTAGGACTAAAGGGCGGGGATAGGGGTGGGGGGCGGGGCCTCTTCCCAAGAGCCCGAGACAGGGCTGAGCCTCTATACTTTTCCTGAGAGGACTTTTAGGACTAAAGGGCGGGGGTAGGGGTGGGGGCGGGGCCTCTTCTCAAGAGCCCGAGACAGGGCTGAGCCTCTATACTTCTCCTGAGAGGCCTTTTAGGACTAAAGGGTGGGGCTAGGGGTGAGGGCGGGGCCTCTTCCCAAGAGTGCGAGACAGGGCTGAGCCTCTATACTTCTCCTGAGAGGCCTTTTAGGACTAAAGGGTGGGGCTAGGGGTGGGGGCGGGGCCTCTTCCCAAGAGCCCGAGACAGGGCTGAGCCTCTATACCTCTCTTGAGAAGCCTTTTAGGACTAAAGGGTGGGGCTAGGGGTGGGGGGCGGGGCCTCTTCCCAAGAGCGCGAGACAGGGCTGAGCCTCTATACTTCTCCTGAGAGGCCTTTTAGGACTAAAGGGTGGGGCTAGGGGTGGGGGCGGGGCCTCTTCCCAAGAGCATGAGACAGGGCTGAGCCTCTATACCTCTCTTGAGATGCCTTTTAGGACTAAAGGGAGGGGCTGGGGTGGGGGCGGGGCCTCTTCCCAAGAGCCCGAGACAGGGCTGAGCCTCTATACCTCTCTTGAGAAGCCCTTTTAGGACTAAAGGGTGGGGCTAGGGGTGGGGGCGGGGCCTCTTCCCAAGAGCGCGAGACAGGGCTGAGCCTCTATACTTCTCCTGAGAGGACTTTTAGGACTAAAGGGCGGGGATAGGGGTGGGGGGCGGGGCCTCTTCCCAAGAGCCCGAGACAGGGCTGAGCCTCTATACTTTTCCTGAGAGGACTTTTAGGACTAAAGGGCAGGGGTAGGGGTGGGGGCGGGGCCTCTTCTCAAGAGCCCGAGACAGGGCTGAGCCTCTATACTTCTCCTGAGAGGCCTTTTAGGACTAAAGGGTGGGGCTAGGGGTGAGGGCGGCGCCTCTTCCTAAGAGTCCGAGACAGGGCTGAGCCTCTATACTTCTCCTGAGAGGAGAAGGCACTTGGGAAGGGGCCCCGCCCCCTCCTCTAGATCCTCCCCCTCTGTCCTGGCAGGCACCACAGGACAGGGATAGAAGCTCAGCCCTGCCTCAGAGCTCGTAACTCTGCCCATCCCAGTCCTGGCTGCCCATTTGTAGCCTAGGATTAGGGGAGAGGCTCAGCCCTGCCCTCTTGAGCAGGAGCCACGCCCACCCCTCTAAGCCACGCCCCTCTTTCCAGGGGGCGCTGAGTCATATTTTTTCTGGAAAGGGGGCGGCAGACCAAATAAGTTTGGGAACCACTGGGTTACATGATTGGGGAAACTCAACACTCTCACTAGAGAATATGGTAAGGTACTAGAGGAGGTGTGGCAAAACCAACACTGAACAAGCCCATGGGTGCTGAATGGCCACCGTCAAAGAGCACACATCACGGAATTTCAGAATCATTGAGTTGGAAGATACCACAAGGGCCATCCAGTGCAACGCCTTGCCACGCAAGGAAAGCACAGCAAGACAGAAGATGTGCTGAGAGAGTTGGAGCCACATCCCAGCATGGCGGCGAATCAGCCCACAACATACTACCTTGGCAGCCTCACAGGCCCCTCTGGGCTCTCCCACATACAGCGTCAGGAATGGTTGGCAGTGGGAACTGGGCTGGAATAGAACATTACTCTCTTTTTCGATCCTAAACAGATTACTGGACAGAAGAACACTGTTTTCGCTAGATCTGTCCGACCTTGCATATTTAGCCTGCCACAGAGGAGAGAAGCACACAGTTCTGAGTCTTGAAGAGCTTCCCGATGCCATCTTCCCTTCTCTGCCCCCCTAAAAGGAAAAGAAAGAGCGCACCATCTTTTAGCGACACGCACACACCCTCCCTCTTTCTCCCCACACTAATACGCTTGTGCATAAATAAAGCCTGTAGCTCACTTGGCGAGACTCTCCCTGCGATGTGCCCATGGTGCTAACTCAGAGCAGAAAACACTCTTATTCCAGGCCACTGCGGTGAAGTGACATTTACCTAATGCAGCTATAAATTTCCTGATAATTAGTGGGTGGCTGACAATAATGCTTTCTGACGAGTGCAACAAAGAGGCTCGCCTGAAAACGAGCTCTCCGACACCCAGAAGAACTTCTTTTGGGCAGAGCGACCCAAAAGAAGGGAGCGGCACAGTGCTTGCCCGGCGAGAGGAATGTTGGGGCTCCCACCCCAAAACACCCTGCCATGCTCCTAACGTCTAGTAAAACTCAACACCACTTCATTTGCAATCCCACCTTCAAGGCACAATGATAACAGAGAATGTCCATTAGGAGAAAGACAAAGGCTCCCAAAGTTTCAGGGCCTTCCCTTTACTGTTGTGATTCCTTTGAGTATTGGTTTGGCCCATGAGGTGGGAAAATCCTCTAAACAGAGCTGTACTTGGTGTACTTTTTAAATAATCCTCTCTGATCCACACTAATTTGAAACTTTATAGAGTCTCAGAATAACGGAGTTGGTAAAGAGCTCATGGGCCACTGAGTCCAAACCCCTGCTCAATGCATCTTAGTGTAAAGCAGTGGTTCCCAACCTGTGCTCCGTGGACCACCAATGGTCCCCAAGAACTAAAATATGGTCAGTGGCCTCACCATTACTACACCACTGCAACAAGAGCGCCCGGTCTCTCAAAGCCCTCTTATAGTGCCAAGGCAGCAGGGATGTCGGGAAGGGAGAGGCTGACTACGCACGAAAGGCGGGACAACAAGCCTCCTGACTGCTGCTTCTCCTCCTCCTCCCAACAAGCCTCCTGACTGCTGCTTCTCCTCCTCCTCCCAACAAGCCTCCTGACTGCTGCTTCTCCTCCTCCTCCTCCCAACAAGCCTCCTGACTGCTGCTTCTCCTCCTCCTCCCAACAAGCCTCCTGACTGCTGCTTCTCCTCCTCCTCCCAACAAGCCTCCTGACTGATGCTTCTCCTCCTCCTCCTCCCAACAAGCTTCCTGACTGCTGCTTCTCCTCCTCCTCCCAACAAGCCTCCTGACTGCTGCTTCTCCTCCTCCTCCTCCCAACAAGCCTCCTGACTGCTGCTTCTCCTCCTCCTCCCAACAAGCCTCCTGACTGCTGCTTCTCCTCCTCCTCTTCCCAACAAGCCTCCTGACTGCTGCTTCTCCTCCTCCTCCCAATAAG
Organism: Anolis carolinensis; assembly: GCF_035594765.1. NCBI lineage: Eukaryota > Metazoa > Chordata > Lepidosauria > Squamata > Anolidae > Anolis > Anolis carolinensis. The sequence goes on from NW_026943818.1 coordinate 17,817,139, forward strand.
CCTCCTGACTGCTGCTTCTCCTCCCCCTCCCTCCCCCTGAGCAGAGCCCTTCCAAGTAGCGACTAGAAATGGGGGCGCCTTGGTGTCTTCATTTTTAGATGTTATGTTCTTGGGGTTATCTCAGGTGCTGATTCAGAAAATTGCATTGGATAGACTACTTCAGCTCTAGATTATTAAATATGGTTTTCTGTGGGTGAGAAGATGGCGACTACTGGACGGCTTATGTTCCATATCAGAAACTAGAGCTGATGTGGCCTATCCAATGCAATGTTCTGAATCAGCACCACAAACAACCAAACTGAATCTAAAATTGTCCAAAAACTGATTCATAATCCTTTTGGTACGAATGTTGATCAAAGTGGTCCCTGGTCAAAAAAAGATAGGGAAGCACTAGTCTAAAGCATCCCCAACATGTCGCTGTCTGGCCCCTTTTTGAAGATGTCCAGAGAAAGAAATGCAACAGAACATTCAGAAAAGTAAAAATACCAAAAGGTAGCCACATTCTTGTGAATATTTGGTTTTTTTAAAAAGGAAGATTGAAATCCCCTTTTAGTGATTAATCAACATACAGGTTGGAGTTCCAAACGTACTCCATTTTAAATGTAATCAGTCTTTCTCTGGAAGTGAGTCACATAAAACTTGCAGCCTCAATAACGCAGCAGCTTTGGTGAATTGCTCTCATGATGAAATCATGAACTCCAGGAAATATATTATTTCAGATTTCTTGTCTTCCCTGCCCCCTCTCCCGTTTGTAATAGTATTACAATTTTTTTGTTGCTCCAAGAATGTGTAGGGGAACAGTGATCGAAATGCCAAGGCTGGTGTGAACAGACTGTTGGAAAAATAAAGTTCCTTTTAACAACGTGAGAACTCCGATGAAGACATCAAGTTAAAAAGAAGGGGGGAAATCTCAAAAGATTTGAGCCGGGTTGAAGCATAAAAACCCTGCAAAGGGGGAGTTTCTGCCAAGGGTTAATTGCAACCCTGCATGAACAGCAGTTAACAAGTGAGAGTTAGAACACCCAGGAGGAAAGGGAAAATTTTCCCAATGCCATGAGAAATAAACAACAAGAAAGGCATGGAAGGGGGGAGAGTGGAGATGTTTCCTTTGGCCACCGTTGCCGCCACTCCAAAAGTGGAGAGGAGAGAGTTCTGGGAACGCCAAGGCCCGGCCGGCCGGCGCGCTCTCCACTCCCTCCGAAGCATTTGTCTTCATTACCACTCTTTTTAATCAGGGTTCTTTCATGAGTGTTTCTACCCGGCCCCTGAGGGCCAGCTCTCGGCTACAATAAATCAGCCTCTCCCACCGCAAGTCACTAATCAGCACTCTCCGGGAAAGAACAACCGGCAAAAGCAGAGACCACGACAGGCAGGGAAAATACCCGGAGGCTTCACTCGGCCCCAAGGAAAGAAGGAAGGAAAGAAGGAAGGAAAAGGTCTCTGATGGAAAAGGAGAAGCTGTTCAGACATCACCGATTTCTGGTTTAACAGGATTCACATGCTAAGGTTGTACTGGAAAGTTATACTGGGTTATAGTGGGACACCCGAAGCCCAGCAACGGCCGAGTGTGTCAAGTTATGCTTGGAGGAGAACGGAAAAAGCTACCAAAGACTGCAGAAGTAGGCTTATGCCTGAACTGAACTGGGAAGGGCCGGATTATAATAATCTATATATATTAAAGGGTAATGAAATTTCGGCCTAGGACAAAACAACAAAACTATACATCCCAGAAACACTAAACTTGGCAGCACAACCCCTCATCCATGCCTCTACGTTCATACAACAAAAAGAAAAGAAAAAGAAAGTCCTAATTAGAGGGAGAGGAATAATTGTTTTTATCCAATTGCTGCCAGTTAAAAGGTTAAGCTCCGCCCACTTGGTCTCCTAGCAACCCACTCAGCCCAGGAGACAGGCAGAGTTAGGCCTCACTCAGGCCTCTTCCACACAGATTATCAGATTTGAACTGGATTACATGGCAGTGTAGACTCAAGGTCCTTACACACAGCTATATAACCCATTTATAATCTTATATTATCTACTTTGAACTGGATTATCTTGACTCCACACTGTCATATAATCCATTTCAGTGTGCAGTCGGACACAACTGGACTTACTGTCAGGAGAAAACCGGGCACAGCTAGTCTATCTATATAAATTTAATGTGCGTTTTTCCCATGGAGTAAACAACAAAACCACTGAACCAAATCACACCAAATTTGGCCACAAAAGACATAGTCATCCAATCTATGTCTTTCAATCAAAAAAACTTAGAAAAATAAAGTCCAAATTACAGAGGACGAGGAAGAGCCATTCTCCCCCGGCTGCCAGTCAGAAGGGTAGCCCCTCCCCATAGCAACCCCCTCAGCGACAATGGTGCTGGGGGGACAGGCAGGGTTCACTTAGACCTCAACTTTCCGGGAAGGGCCAGATTATAATAATCTATATACATAAAAATGTAATGTGCGTTTTTCCCATGGAGTAAACAACAAAACCACTGAACCAAATCACACCAAATTTGGCCACAAAAGACATAGAGGAGAAGACAAGAAGGAGAAGAAGGGGAAGAAGGAGAAGGAGAAGAAGAAGGAGAAGGAGAAGGAGAAGGAGAAGGAGAAGGAGAAGGAGAAAGCAAGCTGTTGGAACATCGGGTTTTGTAATCAAGGTGGAATGCAAGGAAAAGAAGGGGGAAACTCCACCGCCTCTGTCCTGTGACAATTATGCTCCTTCACTTCAAAGAATTCCATATTTTCCAGCATTCCTTTGACGCAGGGTTGGGGAGGGGGTGGCTGCCTTAAAAAAGAGGACCGTCTGGTGCTGCTCCACTTAAATGATCCTTTCATTTCCTTTCTCCTTCCGAAGCCCTCAGGTAGCTTGTCCGGCGCTATTGGGCCTGGGATGCATGAAAAGTTCACAGCTCGAGGCCTGAGCCGATGATCCACTGTCCAAACAGCCCCTTCCCGGAGTGTTTCCTGCTTTGCTCAGCCTTGCGTGAGCGGCTGCTGCTCCGACGCATCGGCTGCCAGACTCCAAAATCCCCACCGCCTTCCTCCTTTCCACCTTGGGTTTGATATCCGGAACTGAGTTCGGAAGTGCTCTTAATGGTTACCAAATTTTTGGGAACCGCTTCAGCTTTTTGGAGCTCAACATATGTTTCGTAAAAACACAGGCCGTATCAACCGTCAACACTTGACCTTCCGAGAGCCCTGGGACTCCCAGTCTCCTTTCTCTCTCTCTCTTTTTCTCTCTTTCAACGAGCAAAGCTGTACCAGATAGTGGCATGATGTAAATGTAAAATCATGTAGAGAAACGGTTAGCAAACATGCCGATTTCCAGATGTTTGAGGAGACGGTAAAAGAAGCCGTTATGAAGAAGGTCAACCACTGCCACCAGAGACCCTGTTGGGTTCCGTGTTAAAGAGGGGAAAAGAAAGAAAGAAAAGAAAGAAAGAAAGAAAGGGAAAGAGAGAGGAAAAGAAACCCAGATAAACCGCCAGATTTTATAAGGATTGGAGTATTTTAAGCAGCTGTCAAACTATTCAGAAGAAGACAGGAATCCAAAGGGAAAATGCTCAAGAAAGCGAGAACCAGTATGTGGGTTTTGTTGATGAGTTTCATGATGAATTTAATCATGCCAACAAACTGCAATGTTGTTTAGATTTTTGTAAATAATAATAATAATAATAACAACAACTTTATTTTTGTATCCTGCCTGTGTTGTCACCTTCTGGTCATACGACCAGCATGACTACTTGGAGCATTTTTATGCCTTTCCGGCCAAAGCAGTACCTATTTATCTACTCACATTCACATGTTTTCGAACTGCTAGATTGGCAGGAGCTAGGGCTAACAGCAGGAGCTCGCCCTGTCCCATGGATTTGAAATGCCAAGCTTCAGGTTAGCAGTTCAGCAGCACAAAAGTTTAACCCATTGCGCCACTGCAGCCCCAAATGTAAAATCTATATATATATAAGAATGTAATGTACGTTTGTGGGACTGAGTAAACAACAAAACCACTGAATCACACCAAATTTGGCCACAATACACCAACACATCCAAGGTATGTCCTTCACTCAACCCCCCCCCCCTCCAAAAAAAAAAAAGATTGGCCTAGGTATAACACAGCCAGGCATTGAAGCTGCAAGGCTATTCAGTGCAATTTAACCAGACCAACAAAGGATGAGAAGGTGGCCAGGCTTTAAAGCAGCGATACTTCCCCCACCTATGAAGCTGACTGAATTGTATTGGTGGTTGTTGATATTATTACTGATGTATTAACTCTTGTGTTATTACCTTATTGTGTTTTAACCTGTGTATATTGTGCTAATGTATTCATGTCGTTACTTTTGTGAACTATGTTGACCGGGCCTTGCTCCATGTGAACCGCCCCAAGTCCCTGTAGGTAAATGGTGGCGGGATATAAATAAAGCTTTATTATTATTATTATTATTATTATTATTATTATTATTATTACTACTACTACTACTCTGTACTATTGAAGTTGGCCAACTAAAGAGTCCCCTAGGCAGCAAGCAGACAGGCTTTGAAGCAGCAAGGCTATTCATTGCAATTCAAGCAGCCCAAACAACCATTCCCCTAGAACGCAAGTACCTAGACTTCCAGGCAGCATTCCAGCTCACCATAAGAATTCCCATAAGAAGAAAACAGCCAGACTTTGAGGCTGCAAGGCTATTCACTGCTATTCTAGCAGCCCAAAAAACCATTCCCCTAGAATGCAAGTACCTAGACTTCCAGGCAGCATTCCAGCTCACCATAAGAATTCCCATAAGAAGAAAACGGCCAGGCTTTGAGGCTGCAAGGCTATTCACTGCTATTCTAGCAGCCCAAAAAACCATTCCCCTAGAATGCAAGTACCTAGACTTCCAGGCAGCATTCCAGCTCACCATAAGAATTCCCATAAGAAGAAAACGGCCAGGCTTTGAGGCTGCAAGGCTATTCATTACAATTCTAGCAGCCCAAAAAACCATTCCCCTAGAAGGCAAGTACCTAGACTTCCAAGCAGCATTCCAGCTCACCAAACAAGGATCCCCATAAGAAGAAAACAGCCAACAAAGGAATCCCATAAGCCACAGCAACGCGTGGCCGGACACAACTAGTAGTTTAATAAACCCGGAAGCTTTAGTATCAGGGGAGATCTGGGACAGTTATGGACAGTTCCATAAGGGACCATGGGAAAAAAGAGACCGGGAAGACTAGAGAAAGGAGACTAGGGGAGGAAGGAGATGGATTGATATGTAGTATAAATCGAAATGCAGCCACTGTGTGAAAAAGAGGTTCAGGGCTTGCAAAGGGCAAAATCGACAGGCCCACAGGGACCGCGTTACAAGCCCTGGCTCTTGTTCCTCCTTTCCTTGGGCCTTGTCCATAAGCCGAGCCGAGTTGAGTCTTATCACAATGAGCTTTCCACTTCCAAAGAGCAAGCTAACAGGAAGGGTCTGGAGCAGATAAGCGGAACGGAAATGCTCCATTAAAAAAAGAACGCGAGGAACGAAAGGGATAAAACCACATCGACTGGCTGCATTTCCCCTCCAAAGTAAACAGCTCAATGCCCAAGTTGGGAAAGAGTTAACAAGGGGACAAAATTATACACACTGCGTGTTAAAGGTTAGAGGAATAATCAGTCATTTGAAGGGGAAAAAAACACTACATAAACATTTTTCCGGATGTAATTTCCAGTCCAAGGATACATTTCCCAGTAGAAATCAGCAGCTAAAAAGGAAATCATTTAGTCTCCCTAAGTGCCAAATTGTATGCTGATTTTTTCCTGGCCTGGCTCAGCTTTCCAAACTAGTGGTTCGGCTTCTGCAATCTTTCACCCAAGGACTGTATAAACACATCTTTAGAAGACAGACATAATCCTTGGGTGGGCCAATTTATGTTGGATTATGAAAATACTTAAAATACAAAATCGTATAATCACTGTTGTCTTTGGGGTTTGCTTTAAAAGAAAATAAAATTGAACTCTTGAGAAGGGGAAAAAAATAGCAAGAGGGATGGACCAAGCTGCCCTTGAGAATGAAATGGCTACAGACAGAATGATCAGCAATTGCAAAACACGGGCAACCAAATCCTTTTGTATACGTGGTATTGATATTGTGCAATTGCATTGTTCGATACTTGCATGGTTACTCTGTTTTCGATACCGTTTTGTTTTGTACTTCAAAACGATTCACAAACCACCGGTAAAATACAGTAGCAAAACACTATATGTTGCCATCCGCTGAAAATAAAAGCAGAAAGTTTACAAATTATGGCATTTATTTAATCATCTGCATGCTTTTGCGAAGCTGGATGGTGATAACAATTGTTGTATGTTTTAAAAGAAGAATAGTTTTAAAGTCCTTGCACTCGTCACCTCCTGTTATATGTGCACTGATGTTAAGTTTTAAACAAATTTTATTTAATGTACATATTTTATTGCCGTATTGTGTTAACTACTATTTTAAACTATTGTTTTATGAAGTTTTGTGGTTATGCTGGGCTTGTCCCTGTTGTAAGCTGCCCCGAGTCCCTTCGGGGAGATGGTGGTGGGACACAAGAATAAAGTTATTATTATTATAAGTTAGAGGGACTGATGAATGGAAATATGAATGTTGAAGAGTGCAAACTCCAAGATGCTGCTCGATATTGGAGGCAAGTGAGAATGCTGCAACTGGCCAGCTTGATTAGCACTGAATAATTAGCAAAGGATTCCCCCAGGCAGGGAGCAGTCAGGCTTTGAAGCTGTAAGGCTATTCAATGCCAATCAAGCTGGCCAATTGCAACGTTCACACTGGCCTCCAACAGACAAGAGCTCTTTCTCCCAACCTTCAGATATATGAACCCCACTTGCCTAGTTTCCAACAGACCTCACAACCTCTGAGGATGCCAGCCATAGATGTGGGTGAAACGTCAGGAGAGAATGCTTCTGGCCATACAGCCCAGTGATTCCGGCCATGAAAGCCTTTGACAACGCACAGTACCGTTATTATTCAGACTGCATCCCTGCCAATACTGTTGGGGCTCCTCGGGCCCTTCCACACAGCCCTATATCTCCGAATATCAAGGCAGAAAATCCTACATTATCTGCTTTGAACTGGATTATATGGCAGTGTGGACTCAGAAAGCCCAGTGAGTGAAATAATACATGTAATAATAATAATAATAATAATAATAAATGCAGTAAAATAATAAATGTAATAATAAATAGAGTGAAATAATAAATGTATTATTAATAATAAAAATAGAGTAAAATAAATGTAAAAGTAACAACAAATAGAGTAAAATAATAAATGTAATAATAATAATGAATAGAGTAAAATAATAAATGTAACAATACCAATAATAATAGAGAAAAATAATACAGTAGAGTCTCACTTATCCAACATAAACGGGCCAGCAGAATGTTATCCAACATAAACGGGCCAGTGAATATGTTGGATAATAAGGAGGGATTAAGGAAAAGCCTATTAAACATCAAATTAGGTTATGATTTTACAAATTAAGCACCAAAACATCATGTTATACAACAAATTTGACAGAAAAGTACTTCAATACACAGTAATGCTATGTAGTAATTACTGTATTTACGAATTTAGCACCAAAATATCATGATGTATTGAAAACATTGTCTACAAAAATGCGTTGGATAATCCAGAACGTTGGATAAGTGAGTGTTGGATAAGTGAGACTCTACTGTAATAATAATAATAATAATAATAATAATAATAATAATAATAAATGCAGTAAAATAATAAATGTAATAATAATAATTAATAGAGAGAAATAATAAATGTAACAATACCAATAAAATAGAGAAAAATAATAAATGTACCATATATTCTCAAGTATAAGCTGACCTGAATATAAGCCAAGGAGGACTCTCACCTGAGTATAAGCTGAGGGAGGCTTTTTCAGTCTTAAAAAAAGGGCTGAAAAACTAGGCTTATACTCGAGTATATACAGTAATAATGATGGGTCTACTATTGTTATGTATGGTATTTATTATGATGTGTTGCTTTCCTCTTATATCTAAACTATGTCAGAATATTGTCCAGGCAATAAGTCCAGAAGCCAGACAATTTGCCATAGTGACCATTCCCGAGGTGGTTTTTTTTTTTTCAATCCTAAAAAAGGGCTGAAAAACTAGGCTTATATTTGAGTATATATGGTAAGTTAGCAACTCCACCCCCTCGTTTGCTTTTTTGGACTACAACTCCCAGAACTCTTCAGCCACACAGACTCCAAAGGGTAAAAGGCTCTGACTACAGTCAACCAGTAGTCCTCACACAACCCCGAGGAACACGAAATCTCAACATTTGACTCTCGCTTTGGCCGTTGTGAACAGGAAAGAGGAACATATCCCCGTCCCGCCCAACTCCAGCTTCTAAAAGCCTCTTTGGCAAGCTGTCTGGACACCGCAGAACACAAAAGCGCTCCATCCTTCCCTCCCGCCACAGAGTTGGATCGGAGGAGAGAGCGGACGCTTTGCCAGCGGCACAATTCACACAATTCACGCCTCTGGAAATATTTTGGCTACTCCCGGGTTTGGCGAAAGGTTAGGTAAACACGAGCGGTGGAAAAGATGAGAACCATCTTCGACACTTTAAAGCAAACACGAGCATTTTGAATGTGCTCCCTATCTCTTTTTGGAAGACTTATAACATAACACGTATGTGCTTTGGGAGAAGAGGAAGAACGCTGCCGGGAGTGTGGTTTGGTTGTCAGAGTTTCCTCCCTCCTTGTCTTTGGGGAGGAAAGGAATAAATTACCGATAAGATCTGGAAAAGTTTGGTTGGAAGTTCAAGAGGATTGCACATCTGTGTCTACACATCCCAGCCTTGGGAATAATGTGTCTTGTGTTCCGTTTAGAGGGGGGAAAAGAATGCGAGAAAATGTTCTTCCCTCTCTAGCGGACTTCTACTCACATCTACACCTGGTTTTGTAGTTTAGGACTGAGGATCAAACCGCTTATTTACATGACATTTTCCCCAGCTTTATCGCTGGTCAAGATTGGGTTGTGAAATAACACATCTTTCATGTACCTTTCCAGCAACTCCAATATATCTTCACCAGCTACTGGTCCATTTCGGAACAAAATTCAAAGTGATAGTAACATTCTTTGAAGTCCAGACCGTCGGAAAGACTGCACCTCTCTATACTGGGCTTGGGCTGTGGCACAGGCTGGAGAGCAGCTGCAATGAATCACTGCAATGAATCACTCTGACCAGGAGGTCATGAGTTCGAGGCCCGCTCGGAGCCTATGTTTGTCTTGTCTTTGTTCTATGTTTAAAAGGCATTGAATGTTTGCCTATATGTGTAATGTGATCCGCCCTGAGTCCCCTCCGGGGTGAGAAGGGCGGAATATAAATGCTGTAAATAAATAATAAAAAATAAATACTGTGATTTAAGAACTTTGAGGGAAGGCTTTTTCCCAATCCAACAACCATCACAAGTCCGCTAAGTGAGGAGATGGGAGAAAATTTTCTTGTTCGTTACTTCTAGATTGTGAAATTTGAGATTTGGGGCAGTGTCCTGAAGTTTGGTAACAATATGAAGGCCTATGGAGGAACTAATCCAAAAGAGTTAAAAATAGAAATACATATCTAAGACTCTATTGTAAAGGCCGGTGAAAATTATTCATTACAATCCTGCTTCTACCTGTAAACATTGCTATTATGTAGACTAAGACTCTTTTCTAGCTCTCTTGTATGTTGGTGTATTGTGTTGTTAAAGGTTTTCATGGCTGGAATCACTGGGTTGCCATATTCCAGAAGAACTCTCTCCTGATGTTTTGCCCACATCTATGGCAGGCGTCCTTGGAGGTTGGGAGGTCTGTTGGAAACGAGGCAAGAGGGGTTTGAAGCTGCAAGGCCATTCAATGCTAATCAAGCTGACCAATGGCAACATTCCCACTTGGGAGTTCTTTCTCCCACCCTGGACATTATTCCACGGATATATAACCTCAACTAAACCAGTCCCCAACAGAGCTCACAACCTCTGAGGATGCCTGCCAGGGATGTAGGTGAAACGTCAGGAGAAAATGCTTCTGGAATATGGCCATACAGCCCGGAAAACTCACGGCAACCTTTCGGTGTTTTGTTGAGGATGCCTGCCATGGATGTAGGTGAAATGTCAGGAGAGAATGCTTCTGGAATATGGCCATGCAGCCTGGAAAACTCACGGCAAGCTTTCGGTGTTTTGTCGAGGATGCCTGCCATGGATGTAGGTGAAACGTCAGGAGAGAATGCTTCTGGAATATGGCCATACAGCCTGGAAAACTCACGGCAAGCTTTCGGTGTTTTGTCGAGGATGCCTGCCATGGATGTAGGTGAAACGTCAGGAGAGAATGCTTCTGGAATATGGCCATACAGCCTGGAAAACTCACGGCAAGCTTTCAGTGTTTTGTTTAGGATGCCTGCCATGGAGCTCGGGAAAACTCACAGCAACCTTTTGTTGAGAGAAACGTGTGAGGGATTTGTTCTGATGAAATGTTCTAGGTTATTGTTTTATAATGTAAAACAATAAAGAATAAATAGCATTTTAAAAGTGTGCAAGTATAGTTGTGTTAACTACAAGCATAGAGCTATGCATGTGTATCTATATATACACTTCATCGCATCTTATCTGCATCTCAATTTCAAAGAAAGGCAAGAGGAGCCGGGATGGAGTAAATACGCAAACTGTGTCGAAACCAACAGCCGCGGTCCCACTTTGAAAGAAACTTCCCCAGCCTGCTGCTATGAGTGGCAAAAAACAGGAATGTGCCTTAAAACGGAGAAGATATATATATATATTGTTGTTGACATATTTTGCGTGCCTTCCTGATTTCTTTTTTTTTAAAGAAACAGCTCTGTTATGAAAGGTGGGCATTATTTACAAGTGAAGAAAGAGAAGAGAATTTGCCCTCCCCAGCCCTCCTCTTTCCCATTGTCCTCTGTATCCATTTCCAGGAAACCATATTCATTAGGGTTAATCTGCCTCCTAAATGAATAAACAAAGGGCCCCTCTGTCACCACCGAGGCCAGGTGAGCAGATATAATCTCCCGAGAGGGGAGAGAGCCATCTCAAAGGAAAGGCGGCCGCAGGAAATTACCTGGTGCAATCCCACACCTGGAACCGAAGGCTCAGGCTCACTGGATTCATTGAATTTCAGAGGAAAGGAGAGGGGAGAAGGCACCGTCCATCCCCTGGCTCCGAGCTTTCCCCAAAGGAGACCCTGCGGGAAGATACACCTGTCATGTTCATCATTTGATGGGATCACGGGCAATGGGAAAACGCCTGGCCTTGAGCCAAGGTATGGGCTAGCTGGGATACTGCCACAGCTCAGGTGTCAGGGATCCTTAGGATGAGTTTCACCTGGAAAAGCTGAGCTGACTCAGGCCACAGTGCTCTCTGCAGGCAGGGAAAGGGAAGTCAGCCTTGAAGGAGTGTGGGCATGCATCTTGAGCAAACAAACAAACAGTAAATAAAGAGCAACACTCTGAAAACAGGGGAAAACCGGATAGGATACAATCAGGGACAGCTAACACCTCCCAACAAAGGATTCCCCCAGAATAAAGAAAACAGGGGAATTCCAGACAGGATACAATCAGGGCCAGCTAACACCTCCCAACAAAGGATTCCCCCAGAATAAAGAAAACAGGGGAATTCCAGACAGGATACAATCAGGGCCAGCTAACACCTCCCAACAAAGGATCCCCCCCCCCCCCCCCCCAGAATAAAGAACAACACTCTGAAAACAGGGGAATTCCAGACAGGATACAATCAGGGCCAGTAGGTCATATATGAATATATGACCTATTGACAGACCCCACCTGGACATGGAAAGTGCCTTAAATGTATATTTAAATGTATAATTACAGTAGAGTCCCACTTATCCAAGCCTCGTTTATCCAAGCCTCTGGATTATCCAACGCATTTTTGTAGTCAATGTTTTCAAAACATTGTGATATTTTGGTGCTAAATTTGTAAATACAGTAATTACAACATAACATTACTACGCATTGAACTACTTTTTCTGTCAAATTTGTTGTATAACATGATGTTTGGGTGCTTAATTTGTAAAATCATAACCAAATTTGACGTTTAATAGGCTTTTCCTTAATCCTTATTATCCAAGATATTCGCTTATCCAAGCTTCTGCTGGCCCGTTTAGCTTGGATAAGTGAGACTCTACTGTATGTATATTTTTAATGTATATTTTTAATTTTATTGTAATGTTTAATTTCGATGGATTTTATTATATGTTTATATTGTAAGCCGCCCTGAGTCCCCTGATGGGTGAGAAGGGCGGGGTAGAAGTGATGTAATAAATAAATAAATAAATGATAAAGAACCACACTCTGAAAACAAGGGAATTCCAGACAGGATACAATCAGGGCCAGCTAACACCTCCCAACAAAGGATCCCCTCAGACTAAAGAACAACACTCTGAAAACAGGGGAATTCCGGACAGGATACAGTCAGGGCCAGCTAACACCGCCGAACAAAGGATCCCCCCAGAATAAAGAACAACACTCTGAAAACAGGGGAATTCCAGACAGGATACAATCAGGGCCAGCTAACACCGCCCAACAAAGGATCCCCCCAGAAGAAAGAACAACACTCAGAAAACAGGGGAATTCCAGACAGAAAACAGTCAGGGCCAGCTAACACCTCCCAACAAAGGATTCCCCCAGGCAGGAAAATGTCAGGATTTGAAGCTGCAAAACCATTCAATGCTAATCAAGGTGGCCAATGGCAACATTCACACTTGCCTACAACAGACAAGAATTCTTTCTCCCACCCTGGATGTTATTCCACAGATATATAATCTCCCCTTGCCTTGTTTCCAACAGACTTCACAACCTCTGAGGATGCCTGCTACAGAGGTGGGTGAAATGTCAGGAGATAAATTCTTCTGGAACATGGGCAGACAGTCCAGAAAACTCAGAACAAGCCATGAAAACCTTTGACAACACATTAAACAAACAAACACATCACAGGTGACACTATTGTCGTCCTCTCTAGTTATTTTTGCCCGCAAATTATCATCATCATGCATTGTGGTTGAACTGTGTGTTATTTTTATTGTTGTTGTTGATATTATTAATGTTGTTGACGTACCTCCCAAATCCACTGTCAAGCAAATATCGCCTTAAAACAAATCACGGTCTTTTTTTCACTTGCCAGTGCATGTCAGAATCTAATTATATATTTACGCTATCATTTATTAAGAGCGCAATAGCACTAGGCTTTAAAAAAAGGAGCTGCAAAAGTCATAAATAATAAAAATGCTATGCATTCGTAAGTGTCATGCAGGATCCTGGCCAGCCAAGTGGCTTTGTATTGCGTTCAAGTTGCCTGGGGACTCTTTGGGGAAACTACATTTAAACCCAGAGAAAAAATGGGATGAAAATATGATCAGGAAAGACAGAGGAGGGGTTAAAATATACCTATGCTTCAGACTTACAAGAAAATTGGTTTAAAATGTTTCACCGTTGGCATATAACACCAAAAAACAACAACCTAGGAATGATGTATAAAAATACCCAAAACAAATGCTGGACATGCAAAAAAACAAGAAGGGACTGACTTTCATGCCCAGAAACAGCAACTTTTTGGAAAAGAATACACAAAGAAGCACAAAAAAATTGCAAAAATCATTCCCAGAACTTTACCTACTTGGATTAATAGAGAATATAATAAACTTTAATCAGAATGAAGACATTGTTTTTACATACATAGCAACAGCCGCAAGAATAACTTTTGCCAGATATTGGAAACAAGGAGAAATCCCAACAAAAAGACTTATGGTTAGAGAAACTGAACAAAATTTAGATGGTTTCATAAGACCATAGGTAAGGAAAGTGACCTCCAAAAGCCATCTAGATGACCACAGGTAAGGAAAGGAACCTCCAAAAGCCATCTAGATGGTCTCCTAAGACCATCGGTAAGGAAAGGGACCCTCAAAGGCCATCTAGATGATCTCATAAGGCCATCAGAAGACCATAGATAAGGAAAGGGACCCTCAAAGACCATTATATGATCTCATAAGGCCATCAGAAGACCATAGATAAGGAAAGGGACCCTCAAAGACCATTATATGATCTCATAAGGCCATCAGAAGACCATAGATAACGAAAGGGACCCTCAAAGACCATCTAGATGATCTCATAAGACCATAGGTAAGGAAAGTGACCTCCAAAAGCCATCTAGATGGTCTCATAAGGCCGTAGCTAAGCAAAGAGACCTTCAACGACCATCTAGATCAGGGGTCCCCAAACTAAGGCCCGGGGGCCGGATGCGGCCCTCCGAGGTCATTTACCTGGCCCCTGCCCTCAGTTTTATAATATAATATATTGTATATACATATAATATTGATGATAATATAATGTAATACAATATAACACTAATAATAATATCATATAATAATATTAATTATATATTCTATATTACATATAATATTACTAATAATATTATAGTATAGTGGTATAGTTCAATATAGTAATATATAATGCTAATATTGTGCTATGCTAATAATATAATATATTGTATGTACATATAATGTGTAAGCCACTCGAGTCCCCTTTGGGGTGAGAAGGGTGTGATACAAATGTAGTAAATAAATGCAGTAAATAAATAAATAATAAATAAATAAATTTTAGACTTAGGCTCACTCAAAGTCTGAAATGACTTGAAGGCACATAACAACAACAACAACAACAATCCTAATTAACTTGACTATCTCATTGGCTAGAAGCAGGACCACACTTCCCATTGAAATCCTGATAAATGTATGTTGGTTAAAATTGTTTTTATTTTTAAATTTGCACTACAAATAAGACATGTGCAGTGTGCATCGGAATTTGTTTTTTTGTTTTTGTTTTTTTTCAAATGATAATCTGGCCCCTCAACAGTCTGAAGGATTGTGGACCGGCCCTCGGCTTAAAAAGTTTGAGGACCCCTGATCTAGATGATCTCATAAGACCATAGATAAGCAAAGAGACCTCCAAAGACCAGGTAGACTTAAGTCAACCCTAAGTTGACCTAAGTCTACCTGGTCCTATCCCTAGTCCTATCCCCTCCTTCACACCCTATACCGACTTTTAATTATGTACACACAAGAAAATCTTAATAAAAAATTATTATTATTATTTTAAAAAAGGAAATACAGAGGAGGGGTTGGCATTGAGGACAGGGGAAGAGAGAGAGAGAGAGGACAGAACTGCAGGCCTTAAAGAAAGAAAGGGGAGCAAACTGATTTGCCCTTCATGTAATTTTCATCGGCTCACTGCCGTAGCCCGGCTGATTATTTAATGTCTCCAATAGGTGTTAAAAAGTTTCTCGGCAGCCGCACAGGGAATGTATTATGAAACAGGAAGAGGCAAGCGGCTACAGTTAGAAGCACAAAGGTGAGATAATGGCCTTCCGCATCAGCGGCCCGTCAGCTCCGCTCAGCTTAAAGGGTGGCAGCTAGAGGTTTCCCAACCCTACAGCCCTCTTAAAAAATAGATAGAATGTTAAATTAAATGACAAACACAGGAGTTGTCACCTTTTGGGGAGCCCGAATGCAACCGCCACCCACCGCCTCCAAGCATATGTTCGGCAGCAGTGGTTTTACGCAGGTATTGTATAGGATTTCTTTGACTCTGGGCCAGGGCGAGACGTTTGACGGAACAGAGCAACTGGGTGCAAAGAAAAACCACCTCTGAATTCTCCTGGTGTTTAAAACAATAGTGAAACAACTCCCAGCAGTTAGAAAATAAGCAGGACAGAGTGAGAAAAAGGCAAAAACTACCGTAATCTTTTGAACACAAGAATTTCTCTTGAGTTTCAGTCAATGTCCTCCTCCCAGTTTGTATACACTCTCCTTTATCGCGAAAATTTTGGGGACCTCAAGGCATCTTCTTCGTTCCGCTTTAGACCAAGAGTGTCCTCTTCCAAATCTGATTTCCAAAATACAGTAGAGTCTCACTTATCCAACGTAAACAGGCCGGCAGAATGTTCGATAAGCAAATATCTTGGATAATAAGGAGAGATTAAGGAAAAGCCTATTAAACATTAAATTAGGTTATGATTTTACAAATTAAGCACCAAAACATTATGTTATAAAACAAATTGAAATGTAGTTCAATACACAGCAATGCTATGTAGTAATTACTATATTTACGAATTTAGCACCAAAATATCATGATGTATTGAAAACATTGACTACAAAAATGCGTTGGATAATCCAGAACACTGGGTAAGTGGGTGTTGGATAAGTGAGTCTCTACTGTATATGGAAATGGGTCCGTAGATAGTTTGTAGGTTGTGTTTCTTCCTCAGCTGATCACTAACAACCACCATGTCAGGTGTCACAGAGAAGCCACTGAAATCCAGAAGTATGTGGACAATTTCAACAGAAAAGAGGAAACCATGAAAATGAACAAAATCTGGCAACCAGTATTTTTTTAAAAACTCTAGAATCAGGACAGTAAATAAAGAGCAACACTCAGAAAATGGGGGAATTCCAGACAGGAAACAATCAGGGCCAGCTAACACCTCTCAACTAAGGATTCCCCCAGGCAGGAAGCAGTCAGGTTTTGAAGCTGCAAGGCTATTCAGTACTGATCAAGATGGCCAATGGCAACATTCACACTTGTCTCCAATAGACAAGAGTTCTTTCTCCCACCCTGGACATTATTCCATATTATTACCTAGTTTCCAACAGACCTCACAACCTCTGAGGATGCCTGCCATAGATGTGGGCAAAACGCCAGGAGAGAATGCTTCTGGAACACGGCCATACAGCCCAGAAAACTCACAGCATCCCAGTGATTCCAGTCATGCAAGCCTTTGACAACACATGAAACTAAAATACATTGCAATTTAGTTTCTTTCCACAAAAGCCAAAGCTAAATAAAACTGGCAAACGTTTCCAAATGTTTTTCAAAGCTACAGTTACCTTCCATTGCTACTGTAAAAAAAGGAATAAAAAGCAACAGCTGACTCAAAATCCAGAAATGTCCTGGCTGTGGATTTCTCATTCGTTCAATGACTACAACACAATTATCTGTTTAGCTGCAATCAATGTCTGCATTTGGACCTGGAAACAGGATGAAATTAAATAATGGATCAAAACTATGGTAGAATATGGGACAGATTTATGTTTCTCCTTAGCCATCGATATGTTCATGTTTGTTCTTGTCTCTGGCTTCCCAGCATCCAAACGCACACCGGTCAACAGTTTTGCAAGTTTTGGGAGCATTTTCCAGGCCAAAAACTTTGTAATAAAACATCTTGAGCAAAGAAGAGCATCGCTTCCAATGTAGTTCACCTTATTTTGCATCAAACTTTTAAAAACCGTGCTTTCAAGTTTCTCCTCTTTCGGCGCATCGCACAGCGGCGGCTGTTTTGCTTCCATGTAGATTTAAAAATAACGGGACTCAAAAAGACAAAATTTAAATGATTTAAACGCACGCATATGTTCTTTTGTAAAATGCATAATCCAGCTGCAGCGGAATTTCCTTTAACTCGTGTTTTAGACTCAAATCAAAAGGGAAACAGCTCACTTAGGATACGGTGAATATTTTATCCACGTTTTTAAGGGCAAAATGTACTTCTCTGTGTTTTACAATATGCTATGTTTGAAAACAAAAAGGGAAACAGATAAAAAATAGAACAGTGGCGAATGAGGATCTTCCCCCTCTCCTTCTCTTCTTTAAGTAACTCTGGAATTAGTTCCACTTGCATTTGAAGAGGTGGCCTTGGATCATGGAATCATAGAATCATAGGACAGATATCGTGTATTTAAAAAAAAAACCACAAAGTTAAAAACTTTTAACGTGGTGAGATGTACTCCACACTGGGCATGCGTATTCAGCAGCAGAGTAGCAATGCGCAAGTTCAGATGTCTTCACTGTGTCTGGCTGTGATCCCCAGGTTGCGCTTTTATATGATATTATTTCCAGCACCCACTTTTTGCTTGATATTCAAGCTGTGCTTCTTATAAGTCAGAGCATGGTCCAGAGTGACTCCCAGGTATTTTGTTGTGCTGCAATCCTCGAGCAGGATTCTTTCCCACGTGATCTTGAGAGCTTGAGATGCTTGTCTGTTCTTAAGATGAAAAGCACACGTCTGCATTTTAGATGGATTAAGAATCAACTGATTTTCCCTGAAATAGGCAGCAAGAGCACCTAAAGCTTCAGAAAGCTTCCGTTCAACCATTTCAAAGCTCCTTGCTTGAGCGGTGATGCCACGATCGTCAGCATAGATGAATTAGATGGATTAGGAATCAACTGGTTTTCCCTGTAATAACCAGCAAGAGCACCTAAAGCTTCAGAGAGCTTCTGTTCCAACCATTTCAAAGCTCCCTACTTGCCGGTAATGTCACAATTGTCAGCATAGATGAATTAGATGGATTAGGAATCAACTGGTTTTCCCTGTAATAATCAGCAAGAGCACCTAAAGCTTCAGAGAGCTTCTGTTCAACCATTTCAAAGCTCCCTACTTGGGGGATGATGTCACAATTGTCAGCACAGATGAATTAGATGGATTAGGAATCAACTGGTTTTCCCTGTAATAGGCAGTAAGAGCACCTAAAGCTTCAGAGAGCTTCTGTTCAACCATTTCAAAGCTCCCTGCTTGAGCGGTGATGGCACGATCATAAGTGTAGATAAAATTACCAGAAGTGACTTGCAGTACGCAACTCCAGAATGGAAAGGGCTCTCCATCTTTCCAAAATGTACCATATTCTGTGAGGGGAAATGGGGTTGTATCCAGCAGCCATGTTCCCTGATGTTACTGTATTCAGAAGCCAGATCTTTACCCAAAACGTGAGCAAGTCATCTTTTTTTTTTTGGTGGGGGTAGAAGAGACAAGAACCCAATGGCTAGCATGACCTCTTTGTGTGGAGATTCTCTACACATTCGGGACCACTTGAAAATGTGGCCGGGAGATGTCTTAGCAAAATGTGTATGACCACCGAACAGGGCCTGGAGTTGCTCTTCCACTTAAAGACCACAACGCTCCTGTGTGGTTGAATAACCACAGCCCACCATCCTTGTCTTGGGATCTGGAGGAGAGGCTTCCCGTTAAGGTGTTGAACCCAAAGAAGTGAACCTACAATAGCCTAGCGAGCCTCTGAGTTTCATAATGCGACGCCTGCCAAAACGGAGGGAGGAGGACGGTTCTGGAGCTCTCTTTGGAAACTGCTGGGAGCTTTTTCATCCCGAGCACAATGAATACTGCATTTCTCCAGGAGCCTACTGGGAACCCTGAGCTCATGCGCGGCTCTGCAAAGGAAGATCAAGGCGTCAGATCTAATTAGAATCAACACTTTCCACCTCTCTTAACCTCAAACCCTATCAACGCAGGACGATCAACAATGGCGGCAATCAAAGGAGAAACAAGTCAGCAGATGTCAAAACCAAGACGGAGCCTCTTCTCGTCTGGGGACAAGGACCATTCTGAATGGGCATCGGTGCTAATTAGTCCCCCCAAACAAAGAAGAATCGTTGGTGATCTCTGGCACCCGCTCCCTGCACACTTTCATTCTGCGTTTGGCAAGGCTGGATTTGTGAACAATGCCCCACATTCTGAGGCTGCTATTAACATTTCATCCATCCTTCGGAAACACTGTCAACTAACCGGTGGGTTGTACGTTATTCTGTGGCCTTCAAGTGTCACTAGAATACAACATGCCCTCCAAGTGTCCCAATTTGACAGGAATTGTCTAGATTACTCTTCTGCCACCCCACTTTTTCGGCTGTTTTTAACATATTCCAGTGTTTTTCTTCTTTGTGCGCAGCTCAATTCAGCGACTGCAAATGGAGTTCAACGAGCAAAAGCAGTTTGCGCTTAACTCAGTTAGAGAGTAAGGAATCCAGACTGCAAAAACATGGTTTGATGTGGCGATGTTCCAGAAACCAAAAGGAGTTATCTATATATATGAAAGGGTAATGAAATTTCAGCCTAGGACAAAACAACAAAACTACACATCCCAGAAACACTAAACTTGGCAGCACAACCCCTCATCCATGCCTCTACGTTCATACAACAAAAAGCTCCAGCTACTCCAGAAAACGGCCAGGCTTTGAGACTGCAAGGCTATTCACTGCTATTCCACCTGGCCAACAACGGATTCCCATAAGCCACAGCAACGAGTGGCCGGGCAAAGCTAGTATCTATATATAAAAGGGTAATGAAATTTCGGCCTAGGACAAAACAACAAAACTACACATCTCAGAAATACTAAACTTGGCAGCACAACCCCTCATCCATGCCTCTACGTTCATACAACAAAAAGAGAAGAAAAATAATGTCCTAATTAGAGGGAGAGGAATAATTGTTTTTATCCAATTGCTGCCAATTAGGAGGCTAAGCTCAGCCCACTTGGTCTCCTAGCAACCCACTCAGCCCAAGGGACAGGCAGAGTTAGGCCTCACTTAGGCCTCTTCCACACTGCCTATAAAATACAGATTATCTGATTTGAACTGGATTATATGGCAGTGTAGACTCAAGGCCCTTCCACACAGCTATATAACCCATTTATAATGGACTTAATGTCAGGGGAAAACCTTTACCCTTTACGTTAACTACCACCAATTCCTCATTACTTTATTTCCCATACCACCATACTTCGCTACAGCAACGCGTGGCTGGGCATAGCTAGTAAACATTATATACGAAAAAAAAGAAAGGAAAGGAAAATAAGAAGAGAGTAAGGAATCCTATATATTTTTCCTCGTTAATAACTGTTGCCGTCTTGATCCCATCCTGGTGCTGCTTGGTCACATATGTCCTGACTCTTCATCTGTGAAACGTTGGAGATATACACTGATGGGAGCCCGAAGGTCCCTTCTCCGGCCAGTGTCCCCAATGGTGTAAAGGACAAGAAGCCACAACCTGGCCAGGAGCGTTCAAGCTCCATGATATTCAGCATCTGTAAAGAACTCAGTCCTGTCAGGAGCTGAAAGGGCTCCCCAGGAGGCAAATAAGTGCCTCTTTAAGATGGAATTGGCAAGGATGTAAAAATCTGTCAGTTTCATTTGTGTCACGTTATTCAGAATCGCACCAACATTCTTGTTCTTTCCTCTTTCTGCATTGCAAGATATTGCTCCCCATTTCCCCAAATGCCTGAGTGTTTTGCGAGCCGTTCTGAAAGCCGTGCATTTTATCAATCAGCTTAATATATTTGTGAATACTTTCCAAATGTATGGCTTTTTAGTTTTTTTTAATTTTATGCATATCCTCCCAAATATATACATACCAGCTTGGGTACCCGGTGTTGCTCGGCTTATTTGAAAAAAAGGTTAACTCTCAGAAACTCCATCAGTGCTTAAAGTTTGTGATGTTGGGCAAGTTTGCTCTGGATGCATCATGGCCAAGTTAGTTCCAGATCCATTCTTGGTGGAGTTCAGAGTGTTCATTGATTGCAGGTAAACTATACATCCCAGTACTTACAACTTCCAGGCTGTAGGGCTGGGCTGTGGCACAGCTGGCTAGTAACCAGCTGCAATAAATCACTACTGACCAAGAGGTCATGAGTTTGAAGCCCGGGTCGGGTTAAGCCCCCGACCATTAAATAGCCCGGCTTGCTGTTGACCTATGCAGCCCCAAAAGACAGTTGCATCTGTCAAGTAGGGAAATTTAGGTACGCTTTGTGCAGGAGGCTAATTTAACTAATTTACAACATCATAAAACTGCCAGCAAAACACAAGGAAAGGAATGAGGAAGTACAGCCACTAGTGGACAGTGAAGCAACAGCTCCCCCTGTGGCCGGAATCATGAAGCTGGAAAAAAATGTTAAATGCCTTTGTGTCTGTCTATATATGTTGTTTGTCTGTTGGCATTGAATGTTTGCCATATATGTGTTCATTGTAATCCGCCCTGAGTCCCCTTCGGGGTGAGAAGAATGGAATATAAATACTGTAAATAAATAAATAAATAAACTCCAGAATGTCCAGGCCAATTCCCCTCAAAACCATCAAATGTGAGCATATCGGGTATGCATGCCAAGTTTGGTCCGGATCCATTGTTTGGGTTCTGGACGTAGGTGAACTACAACTTCTATAAATCCCTCCAAAGACTTTCAGTATTTTTTGTTGGTCATGCGGTTTCTGTGCACCAAGTTAGTTCCAGATCCATCGTTGGTGGAATTCAGACAACTCTTACATTGCAGGTGAACTATACATCCCAGTACATACAACTATAAATCGTGATGAATTCTCTCCAAAACTCTCCAGCATGTTCAGTTGATGATCAATTTTGATGATCAGTAAGCGACACAAGTTTGCTCCTGAGTTGTGCGAGCTATAGCTATTTGTGGAAGTGGGAGCTTGTCTTTGTAAGTGGACACCCCAGCCACACACATATATATTTTCACTTTTATATATATATGGATTTCCAGTGCTACATGTTTGCCCTTCCACTGCCAGTCTTGGAAGCTATGAAATGGATATTTCCATAGGGAAATGTAAAGCCAAAGAATTCTGCTTCCATCCCCAAGGATTGGTTTCCAGAGCCATTGGAATCTAAATGGATGAACAAGAATGTCTTGAGATTCAGATTTGGTAGGCTTCCAGTTTCACTGGATCCTTGCCCAGGATGGTGATCAGATCTTCTGTAAAGATCCATAGCTGATTGCGCTTACCGCATACAATTCTAATAAAACATGCAGCGTGGCTAATATGGAAGGCTTTTCACAGTATTACGATACAATCGTCTGCCTTCTTCCCTATCCAGAACAAACCAAACCGGGAATATCCAACATTATGCTACCAGAGGAACACACCAACATAACCACGAAACACCAAGTATTTATATACTGTAGGTGCTAGCTTACCCACCGCAGAACTGAGACTCCGATATCTGTAGATATTTTACAGAAACACAACCCATGCAAGAATTGAAACAAAAAGTTTTTTGCATTGTGCATTCCTTTGTAAGGTTTCCAGGTCACAGAATCAAGAGAATTGGAAGAGGCCATCTAGTCCAACCCTGTGCCCTGCAGTAAAAGCACAATCAAAATAGCCATCCAGCCTGTTGAAAAGCATCCAAATGAGCTTCCACTACTCTCCGAGGCAGCGAGTTCCACTGTTGAACAGTTCACTTTTGAACCGGTTGGCAGCAAATATTTAAAACTAAGAAACGTAAAGCACATCAGGACAGAGATGGAAAGCACATCTCACGTAGTCGCCATTCATATCTAGGCACTTATCATAGCGATGAATGAGCCTGGCAACTCCTTCCCCACAAAACTCTGCCACTTGCGTTCTCAACGCAGCTGCGGGGAGGGGTGACCGGCTGGTTGAGGACACAAGCGGCAGAGTTTTGTGGGGAAGGAGTTGCCAAGCTCATTCATTGCTATGATAAGTGCCTAGATTTGAATGGTGACCAGCTGGTTGAGGACACAAGTGGCAGAGTTTTGTGGGGAAGGAGTTGCCAAGCTCATTCATCGCTATGATAAGTGCCTAGATTTGAATGGTGACCGGCTGGTTGAGGGCGCAAGCGGCAGAGTTTTGTGGGGAAGGAGTTGCCAAGCTCATTCATCGCTATGATAAGTGCCTAGATTTGAATGGTGACCGGCTGGTTGAGGGCGCAAGCGGCAGAGTTTTGTGGGGAAGGAGTTGCCAAGCTCCTTCATTGCTATGATAAGTGCCTAGATTTGAATGGTGACCGGCTGGTTGAGGGCGCAAGCGGCAGAGTTTTGTGGGGAAGGAGTTGCCAAGCTCCTTCATTGCTATGATAAATGCCTAGATTTGAATGGCGACTATGTTGAGAAGTGGTATTTGGGTGTGGCTTTCAACTGCATATGGTAAATGTTTTCTCCTATACTTTGTTCATTTTTAATTACAAAACGTAACCTACTTTCTGGATAACTCTTGTACTTCCAAGATCAGAGCCAACATGTTTACAAAAGGAAAACTGGGGGTGGGGATGAGGACCCAGAAAAGTTGACCTGTGCTCTGTTCTCTTCGCTTCGCTGTGATGAACACAATCACAAGTGGGACAGGCCGTTTTCCCGCACTCCGGCACGGGTTCTTAGATCAGCAATGTGAGGCAAGGGCCCTGAATGAAGCCACTGTCTGAAACAACCAGCCTCCTTGATAGCATCCAGGTAATTACAGGTTCAGGTGAAGGGTTTCAGGACATCTTAATTACACAGGCTCTGCAGCCAGCCTGGCCTCCTGCAGCTTCAGCCTCTTCGTTGGTGACGCCGGGACTCCCTTCGTCCTCTCGGTGCCAGTAATAGGATTTTTTTGTGGGGGGCTCAAGCCTGTCAAGCCATTGCCAGCGGCAAGGAGGCCCACCCGGGAATTCCCTAACACCAGTGACTTCCATCGGCTGGCTGCATTCACGCATCCCTGCTACCTGAGTAGAGCTGAGCTCTGCGGCACTTTGAGTGACTGTACAGTGTTGGGGGCTAAATATTTGATGGGGCCCAAGAGAACAGGAGCAGCAGAAGCTTTACATAGTGATGTAGGAAAAGAGGTTTAGGAAATCCTGAGCAAGAGCAAGAGGTTGGTCACAGCACCTAAGCACTGGGTTCTGTCGGCACCAACAATTGTCTGGAACTACAAGACTTCAGGGAACTAAGTCTTTCACCCAAATATTGTGAATTGTATGTATGTTGTTTTTATCTTATTATGCTGTCCAGGCTCTGCCCCATGTAAGCCGCCCCGAGTCCCCTTGGGGAGATGGTGGCGGGGTATAAATAAAGTTTTATTATATTACCAGCTGTGCCCAGCCACGCGTTGCTGTGGCTTATGGGAATACTTTGTTGGCCAGGTGGAATAGCAGTGAATAGCCTTGCAGCCTCAAAAGCCCGAACCCTGGCTGTATCCCGGTGCCATTGTGGCCGAGGGGGTCGCTAGGAGATGAAGTGGGCGGAGCCTAAAGGGGGCAGGGCCTACCCTTCTGACCAGCAACCAGGGCTGAAAACGGCTCTTCCTCGTTCTCTAATTTGGACTTTATTTTCCAGGGTTTTTTTGTTTGAAAGACATAGATTGGTGTGATTTGGTTCAGTGGTTTTGTTGTTTACTCAGTCCTACAAACGTACATTACATTACTATATTAACGACATATTGGGCCCAGGCTGTGGCACAGGCTGGTGAGCAGCCTGCTGCAGCCAGCTGCAACAAATCACTCTGACCAAGAGGTCATGAGTTCGAGGCCAGCTCGGAGCCTGCGTTTGTCTCTGTCTTTGTTCTATGTTAAGGCATTGAATGTTTGCCTTATATGTGTAATGTGATCCGCCCTGAGTCCCCTTCGGGGTGAGAAGGGTGAAATGTAAATACTGTCAATAAATAAATAAATAAATGACAAGAGCTCACCCTGCTCTGCAGATTCAAACCTCTGACTTTTCGGTCAGCAAGTTCCGCAGCTCAGCGGTTTAACCCACTGTGCCACTGCGACCCCTGAACTTGTTTAAATCAATAGTTTAAATCTCCTATTGGTTAAATCAGTTTAACGGGCTTGTCTTAACTGACCAATCCTTTTTCTGACACTGCCTAACAATAACTTCTTTGCCTCTGTGACAGGCCCTTGCCCTTTCCTGGTGTATATAATTAATATAATTAAGTGTTTTTTGGACTTAATGTACCCTCCACTGCCATCTACCATCCTTGGCCTAGTCTACCCATTAAGAAGACAGCGAAGTGGGAATGAGATTGGTGAACCCTGTGGTGTCACATTGGACTGTAACATTCCCAAAGATGATAATCCTACTTTTAAATGCCCCGCCTTAATAAAAGGAGTTGATGCCAGTCTAAAAGTGGCACAGAAAGGAAGCAATAGAGTGGGTTAAAATCTTTCACGGCAGCGCTGTTTGTGTTATATGAGGCACCGTTCAAAGGCAGTACCCCCGCCCCCATGAAATCCATTCTAATGCCCAAACGCTAAACTAAATTTCATTATAAAGCAGCTGCATGTGTAGCTCACATACTATATTCTGACCTTGCCTATCCTGCTAGGACATTCTTGCATTGTGCCCTCTTCTGTACATGTACAGAAACCAACCAGACAATTTGTGGGAAATGGTGTGAAGGAAGCTGTTTCCGTGTCCTCAGCATCTTCTATCTGAAACATCTGCCTAATGGTAGCGCCAGTTATTGTGCTTACCACACTTTATGAACTAAGCATCAGTCCTGGCTCTCCAGTTTCTTATGAGATAAGCAGTCATTCTTCAGATGGAGAGGGTACTCCAAAACTAAGAAGCTCGAAAACCACTGAAGATAGGCTTATTGATGGTGGCAATGATTGTCGCCAGCCTATTGGTGTAAGCTGGGAGTTTCCGAAAAACATCTATTTCTGTTTTATTGATCATTCTAAAGCCTTTGGCTTGGTCTCCCCATACCACCAAGAACTTGCCACAATTTGCCCATAAATTGTGGCAAGTTGTTGGTGGTATGGGGAGACCAAGTCATCTTGTTTGTCTCCTGAGAAATTTGTACAACGACCAAGTAGCAACAGTAAGAAGAACAGACCACAGAACAACAGACTGGTTCAAGATTGGGAAAGGAGGACGGCAGAGCGGGATACTCTCACCCTCCCTAACACATCATGCGACATATGTGCGGGGCTTGAGGAATCCAAGGCTGGAGTTAAAATCGCTGGAAGAAACATTAACAACCTCATATATGCAGATGATACCACTCTGATGGTGAGGAGGAGCCGAGGAGCCATATCACCAAGGTGAAAGAAGAAAGTGCAAAAGCTGGGTTGCAGTTAAACATCAAAAAAATCAAGATTATGGCAACCAGACGGACTGATAACTGGCAAATAGAGGGAGAAAACGTGGAGGCAGTGACAGACTTTATATTTCTAGGCACGAAAATCAAAGCAAACGAAGACTGCAGCCAGGAAATCAGAAGGCGTTTCCTTCTTGGGAGGAGAGCAATGACCGATCTTGATAAAATACTGAAGAGACATCACAATGGCAACGAAGATCTGCATAGTGAAAGCAATGGTATTCCCCGTAGTAAACTATGAATGCAAGAGCTGGACCATAAGGAAGGCTGAGTGAAGGAAGAGAGACGTTTCTGAACTGTGGTGTTGGAGAAAAATGCTGAGAGTGCCTTGGACCGCAAGAAGATCCAACCAGTCCATCCTCCAGGAAATAATGCCAGGGAAGGATATTAGAGGCAAAGATGAAGTCCTTTGACCACATCATGGGAAGATAGGAAAGCTTGGAGAAGAGAATGATGCTGGGGAAAATGGAAGGAAAGAGGAAGAGGGGTCGACCAAGGGTAAGATGGATGGATGGTATCCTTGAAATGACTGGCTTGGCCTTGAAGGAACGGTGGTTGTCCACGGCCGACAGGGAGCTCTGGCCTGGGATGGTCCAGGAGGTCGCAAAGAATCGGAAGCGACTGAACGAATAAACAACATTCAACCATGCTAAGTCCAATCTTCTTTGAAACAGAAGCATTCTCTATTAGGGTTGCCAACAGCTTGGTGTTGTTGCTATTGTTATGGATGTCATGTATAAGTGTGTGTGTTCAAAGATCCTAAATATTGAGATCCAATATTTTTGCCGCTGTGAGTCTGGAGCAGCATCTGGAATTTCCACCTCCCTCTTCCCTCCGGGGGATAGTCTTCCTTCCCCTGATACACATGAACTGTCTGTTGTTTGCAAGGAAAGCATGCAGGACTTATTAATAAAGCGAGTGTGGAGGCTTTGATGTGTATGTGTGTGCTACATGTTCCTTAAAAGTCTATCTCCTTCACTGATTTAAACCATTTTTTAAAAGTTAACATTTACCTCCTGAAGGATGCAGAGCTCCCTTATGTCATATTGGCCAGCATTTCAATTAGAGGCACTCAGTCCGGGGTTGTTTCGTGGTCATCGCTTAACACGGCGAAATTTATTATCCTGACGCACCCATCAGAACACTCTGCTTCCACTTGTTCCAGTTCCTTTCTTTGCGATCACCTCCAAGGGCCATTTCCCCCACCCGCCCCTTCATGGTGGCGTTTCCTTAACAAGGTTTTACTAGCACACATTTCTGATGCTATCATTTCTGTCACTTATCCAGGGCCATAATAACATTTCGAGCCAAGCAAGGGACAGCCCTGGCGCCAAACTGGTGACTCCCGATTCCGCCACCCGCAAACTGACCCCTGCGGCAGGTTTCTTCGATGATCAATCCCTACCGCCAGCCATTTCAGAACTGTACGCAGCGTGGTTTGAGCATTGTGCTACGGTTCTGGAGACCAGGGTTCGAAACCTGCTGGGTGAGCTAGGGCTGGATAATACCTCAATGATAATAATAATAATATTAAACCAGTACAAGAAAACCGCACTACAAACTAGAGCTGACAGCTGGCACAACAAAACATTGCATGGAAAGTTCCTTGACAAAATTGAAGGAAAAGCTAATAAGGAGAAGACCTGGCTCTGGCTCACAAATGGGACCCGGAAGAAGGAGACAGAAGGCCTGATCCTTGCAGCCCAGGAGCAAGACATCAGAACAAAGGCAATTCAGGCCAAGATCGAAAGCTGATGACCCAAAATGCAGACTGTGCAAGGAAGCTGACGAAACCATTGATCATATCCTCAGCTGCTGTAAGAAAATTGCACAGACAGACTACAAGCAGAGGCACAACCATGTGGCCCAAATGATTCACTGGAACTTATGCCTCAAGTACCACCTCCCAGCAGTGAAGAACTGGTGGGATCACAAACCTGCAAAAGTATTGGAAAATGAGCACGCAAAGATACTGTGGGACTTCCGAATCCAGACTGACAAAGTTCTGGAACACAACACACCAGACATCACAGTTGTGGAGAAGAAAAAGGTTTGGATCATTGATGTCGCCATCCCAGGTGACAGTCGCATTGACGAAAGGCAACAGGAAATCCCTTCTGAACAAAACCTGCCCCCCAAAAAAACCATGACAGATTCACCCTAGGATTGCCATAAGTCGGAAATGACTTGAAGGCATGCAACAACAAAAAAAACATTTCAGGACATCCTTCTACCACAGCTTGACCAACCATCTTCACCAGCTGCAATGGTAAATGCCTTTTTTGAGGTTGTTGAGTAACTGTGGTTCCTTAAAAGGTCTCCACTTTGGCCAGTAAGAATATGGAACAAGAGAGTTAGGAAGATCTTTTCTCTCCTGACTCCTATGTTGATTTTTCAGAGAGATCAGCTGGAGATTTTTAGATGACGAGTTAAGAACTGTAAACTTAATAACCTTATTGGATTGGATCTCTGATGTAAATAAAGAACAACACAGGCATGAAACAATAAGGGCCAGCTAACAACTCCCAACAAAGGATTCCCCCAGTCAGGAAGCAGCCAGGCTTTGAAGCTGAAAGGCCATTCAATGCCAATCAAGGTGATCAATGGCAACATTCACATTTGCCTCCAACAGACAAGAGTTCTTTCGCCCAACCTGGACATCATTCCACAGATATATAAACCTCATTTGCCTGGTTTCCAACAGACCTCACAACCACTGATGTGGGCGAAACATCAGGAGAGAATGCTTCTGGAACATGGCCACACAGCCTGGAAAACTCACAGCAACTCTCTGATGCATTGCTTATTAGTTTTACAGTAGAGTCTCACTTATCCAGGCTAAATGGGCTGGCAGAACCTTGGATAAGTGAATATCTTGGATAATAAGGAGGGATTAAGGAAAAGCCTATTAAACATCAAAATAGGTTATGATTTTACAAATTAAGCACCAAAACATCATGTTAAACAACAAATTTGACAGGAAAAGTAGTTCAATACGCAGTCATGTTATGTTGTAATTACCGTATTTACAAATTTAGCACCAAAGTATCATGATATATTGAAAACGTTGACTGCAAAAATGGCTTGGATAATCCAGAAACTTCGATAAGCGAGGCTTGGATAAGTGAGACTCTATTGTATTTGTTTCTGAAAACAAGGAAAATCACTATCCACTATATTAAAAAGTCAAATCTTTTGTCTTCCCCAAACTTCTTGTTAAATCTTTTTAACTGTATGATTGTGACTGACACCAAACCCAGAGCCTCTCCTAGTTCATGTCTAAAGCTAACTGAATGGAAAGTTACATTTCTTAAAACAGAATCATTGAGAGAATATCCTCAGCAGCATATCAATCTCCCAGATTTTTTTAGGAGGTGCAGATCAAGCCCTGAATTGCACACCTTTTCCTCCAAACCTTGCTGCCGATCCTGAGCAGCTGCAACTTCCGCAAGCTCCTCATTGTGCCAAATGGCATTGCCATAGCTGGATGACACACTCATATTTCACGAAAGGGAGAAAAAATGTAACTCTATCTATGAAACGTACATTTCTATACCTCTGTCAGGTTGTTCCCTACTCAAGTGGCTTTCAACACACAGAGACAATTCTCTAAAATGTATCTGCTGGCCTTTATCCAGTTGGTTCTTGAGAGGTAGTGAAACTATTCTCTCGGTCTGAAACACACTAGCTTAAAACCTTTTCTGCATGATATTCCCCCCATCCTCGCCAATGTCAATATTATCGTAATATGAGATAGCGGTGGCCAATGTCTCCCTTGCCATTTTTGACATTCCACCCCCCAAAAAACGCTCAGCCTTTAAATAGATGAACATGGAAAGCCGGGGCTCTTTGAAGACTCACAGGTTAACCAGCTGAGTGCTTTTACTAGCGTGCTGTTTGTTTATGCAGGGTTGATGGACGGGGCTGTTTGCACATCTAGATTTCACAACATTTTACAACTGTAACAAGGCGGGTGACGTGAGGCACGCCTTCCAGGACACTTGTCGCAGGGAACTATGTATGTGTGTGGGCTTATGTGCGACTGCATCATCCACCTCTGATGCCGTCCCTGAAAGTATCAGATCTCGGAAGCTAAGCCAGGTCAGCTCTGGGTCCTGCTTAAATTTGGAGACCATCAAGGAAAGAAGAAACTGGCAAAACCACCTCTAGATTGAAATTCACAAACATGTGGACAACTTCAACAGAAAGGAGGAAACCATGAAAATGAACAAAATCTGGCTACCAGTATTAAAAAACTCAAAAATCAGAACAGTAAATAAGAAGCAACACTCTGAGACATGGGAACTAGGGGCAGTTAACAAAGAATGCCCCCAGGCAGAAAGTAGCCAGTAGATGAAGCCATTCAATGCAAATTAGGGTGATTGACTGGAACATTTACGCTGGCCTCCAACTGACAAGAGTTCTTCTCTCACTCTGGACTTCCCACAGATATATATATTAACCTTCCTTGCCCAGTTTCTCCATGCCTCACAACCTCTGAGGATGCCTGCCATAGATGTGGGCGAAACGTCAGGAGGGAATACTTCTAGAACATGGCCATACAGCCCGGAAAACATACAACAACCCTGTGATCCTGGCCATGAAAGCCTTCGACAACATAAATAAAGTAGTTGTTGTTGTTATTATTATTATTATTATTATTATTATTATTATTATTATTATCCTCACAATAAAGGATACCTCCCCATCCTATATAGCTAGAGGCCTTACTCCAAGTGGCCAGTTACTGGGCAAAAGATATTTAGTATTAATGCCAAGTTTTTTTCTTAAAAAAAATCTCTATGTTTGCAAATCCATTACAACTTGTACCCTCGGTTCGCTTTTTTTTTCTTTTCGTGTCAGGAACAACTTGAGAAACTGCAAGTCGCTTCTGGAGTGAGAGAATTGGCCGTCTGCAAGGACGTTGCCCAGGGGACGCCAGGATGTTTTTGATGTTTTACCATCCTTGTGGGAGGCTTCTCTCATGTCTCCGCATGGACATGTCCCTCGGTTCGCTTATAACTTGAGAAATAAATAATAAATAAATAATCAAATAAAGCTCTTTTGCATGGAAGATGGAGCAACAGCACACACACACACACACGATTTGAGCACAAGCTCCAGATGCCGAAAATGGAAAAGATGGGAAAAGCCTTTACCTCTGTTTATGTATTGCCTGTCCTTGTTAACTGTATAACGGCATTGATTATTTGTTGTATATTTGCTCTGTAATCTGACTGAGTCTCCTCAGGGAGACAGAGCGGAATATAAATAAAGTATATTAGTATTATTATTATTATTATTATTATTATTATTATTTGAAACACAACAAGATGAGTCCACAGCAGACACTCTGCTGGCTGTTGTATTGGATCACACGTCGGACACTTCCCAAGTTGTTGTTGTTGTTGTTATTATTATTACTTTGAAACACAACAAGATGAGTCCACAGCAGACACTCTGCTGGCTGTTGTATTGGACACCACATTGGACACTTCCCAAGTTGTTGTTGTTGTTGTTTCTGTTATTATTGTTACTACTTTGAAACACAACAAGATGAGTCCACAGCAGACACTCTGCTGGCTGTTGTATTGGACACCACATCGGACACTTCCCAAGTTGTTGTTGTTGTTATTATTACTTTGAAACACAACAAGATGAGTCCACAGCAGACACTCTGGTGGCTGTTGGATTGGATCACACGTCGGACACTTCCCAAGTGTCTAGGGCTGTGTGATTAATAATAATAATAATAATAATAATAATTATTATTATTATTATTATTATTATTATTATTATTATTATCCTCACAATAAAGGATACCTGCCCATCCTATATAGCTAGTGTGGTGTGATGGTCTGATTGTTGGACTACAACTCTAGAGAACAGGATTTAAATCCTGCTTGGCCATGAAGTGACCTTGGGCAACTCATATACTCTTACCCTGAGAAAACCCCATGGCAGTGTTGCCAAAAACTGGAAATGGCAACTAAATTCTGTCCTATAAGAGACAAGCATTCTGGCCATGAACTGAAGGACAATCCTTATGCATTAAGGTTGATGATTTAAAAGGGCTTTGTGTGGAACTTTGCAGAGAAGAGAGCTGACTAAGAAGGAGAAGGGCTCATTTGTCCTTCAGTCAATTAACATCCGTGTCATAAAATATATATATCCGTACAGTATGGCTACATTAAAAATCAAAACTAAAAAAAGATCCCACTCCCTCCGCCACGAATCTGTGATGCTGTCAACATAAAAGCAGAGTGTCCTCCATGTTAACAGGGAAGGAGGGAAGGATATAAAATATGCTGTAAAATCAATTAAAGATGGTGAGGACACACACACACACACACACCCAGAGCAACTTTTTGATGGCAAGACGGAGCGATGGGCCTCGATAAGGGAAGGCGCCAGTGGAGCCATATCTCTCCGAGCGACAGGCAATCAAAGGGCTTGATAAGCATCTTCCGAGCTGGGCAAGCGTCTCAGAGCACACGGGTCATAAGAGAAGAATCACTTCCTGGTTCAGGGATGGGCAGTAAAAATTTATGACCTATTAACCCTCCGCAAACCTTTAGAAAACGAAATAAAGCCTCACTTCCCAATAAACCGGTCATCGCAAAGAACATTAAAGGCATTTTTGGATGTGCGTTTGGCAGGCTCAGCAGGAAGCTGGGATATTTACTGTAGGACACACTGTAAGGCAGCTTTATGAAAATGGGAGGCTTGCATTCAAAGCTCTGCTTCACTGTTTGTAGCCATTTAGTGCAAATTTGGGAGGTTCGTGGTGGATGAGATAGGGTGAGCAAACGCTTGAAGAAGAAGGTTACTCAAGGAGTACACTCTCCAGAGAACACTTTGCTCAAGATTCCCGAACTATGGCACTGAATGATTAAAAATAATGAAAAATTGAGGTTCAGGTGGCACAAGATCCATGATGGATCAACATTCTCGTCAAAGAAGAGGAAGGAACGAGTCCCAAAAGGGGACAAAAGAGGGCATGGATCTGCAAAAACATTTACAGAGCACTAAATTATATATATTTTCCACTGACAAAATATCAAAACACTTATTTGACACATTATTTGAGACAGGAATTATGGTGTCTCCTGGACAAATGTTTCTTCAGTTGTCTGGTGTAGTGGACTTCTAGTAAGTCAGGGACTTGTATTATATTTCTATTTATTTCCTGGAAAATTCTAGCACTGGTTCAGATACCGCAGATTCAGCAGCACTGTTCTTGATGTTGTTGGATTGCTTCTTCCATCTTCGCCACCACCAGCTGATGTAAATTACAGCCCAATATACAGTAGAGTCTCACTTATCCAAGCCCCGATTATCCAAGCTTCTGGATAATCCAAGCCATTTTTGTAGTCAATGTTTTCAATATATCGTGATATTTTGGTGCTAAATTCATAAATACAGTAATTACAACATAACATTACTGCGTATTGAACTACTTTTTCTGTCAATTTTGTTGTATAACATAAAGTTTTGGTGCTTAATTTCTAAAATCATAACCTAATTTGATGTTTAATAGGCTTTTCCTTAATCCCTCCTTATTATCCAAGATATTCGCTTATCCAAGCTTCTGTCGGCCCATTTAGCTTGGATAAGTGAGACTCTACTGTAGTATTTGAGCAAAACAATACATTTGAGATCCACATATGTGGGGCTGATTGGGGTAAATTGTAGGGGTGACAATGAAATATGATGTATACATTCCCTTTTATCATATTTATTTATTGTATTGTTACAAGCGTTTTATTTAATTTTTGTATAGAATGTAATCAGGTCTTTTCAAGCCTGGTTGTTTGGCTTGGTACTTTGATATGGCCTAAGGACTAATCAATAAAATGTAAAATCTTTTACAGCCCAATATATCGCCCCACTGCCCCCCATGTCTGCTTGGAAGAGCTGTAATCAGAATTACACCTAGGTAAGTTCCCACATCTATTTTCAGATACTTTGGGCACAAATCCTACAGATCTGCTGGAACGTTAGGTTTCCCAGGATGTCATTATAAAGAGCAGCTTGGTATCTATATATATAAAAGGGTAATGAAATTTCGGCCTAGGACAAAACAACAAAACTACACATCCCAGAAACACTCAACTTGGCAGCACAACCCCTCATCCATACCTCTACGTTCATACAACAAAAAGAAAAGAAAAATAAAGTCCTATTTAGAGGGAGAGGAATAATTGTTTTTATCCAATTGCTGCCAGTTAGAAGGCTAAGCTCCGTCAGGGGAGAACCTTTACCCTTTACCTTAACTACCACCAATACCTCAATACTTTATTTCCCATACCACCATACTTCGCCACAGCAACGTGTGGCCGGGCACAGCTAGTGGACTTTATAAAATCAGCTGGAAAAAAACAACCCTATCATACAACCAGAGCAAAAAGCACAGGACACCAATTTTCCAATGAAAGCCCCATTCCACAATTGGATGGCTAGATGGTTAGCTGACAATGAAACACAAGTATCGGAAGCCAGCTGACAAACCTTTGCCATATTGTCTTCGGCAAACTTACGAGGTGTAACAGCAGAACCACCCTACTGCAGGAGCACAGATATATATATATATTTGCCTGTCACAACCTCAACTACTGACCTTGCCCGTTTTTAATACAGTAACAGATGCTGAAGGCATTATGGGAAGCATTCCCTGGCATATGCAGAAGCTAAAATGTTCTCCTGAAACGTCAAGGAAGTTCCTTGTTCTTGCCGCATTGCTGGTGTGGCGGGGCCAAGGGCACTGGGAGCCAATTTGGATGGAAAAAAATAAAGAAACCCTGAAGCAGATATAAAATCCTGTTTGGCACGAAATAAATAAATAAAACCAACACCCCCCAATTGACCCACATTCTCACTGAATCATGCTGGCCAGTTTACTGATATGAAGTGCTAATAATATAATGTGTATGGAACCAATATTTCACCCTTCCACTGAGCAACAAATGGTATATAAGAGTCCACAAATGTCCATAGGAACCTTTGTCCAGTGAGTCAAAGCACTCTTGTGTCCCTCCACAACCACGCACTATGCACCTTCCGACTCTCATTGTGTAAGATACACCTCACCCTATGAACATCCGACTTGGAGCAGCTGCCCATGAGGTTTGGGCATCCATTATTTAAACACTAGACTAAAAAGCAATTATTAAAACATTTCAATAAATACACTTGGCAGCTTGTGTGGTGCCTGGATTACAACTTTGCTTCTATCAAAGAGAGAGAGAGAGAGAGAGAGAGAGAGAGAGAAAAGGAAGGGGGGGGGGTCAGGGATTGAGAGCTTCCCCTCCGCAGTCCCCTTTAAACAACTTTCACAAATCAATTTTCTCTATGTGGTTCAGTTTCCTTTGACAGTTTAAACCTCAATCCAATCAGCAGTCTCTAGGGATTTCCGAATCACTAAAGATTAAAATCCTCCTCAAGCCCCAAGTGTTTTTGCTAATGCTGTGTGTTTAATAACTCCACTTGTGAGAGATTTTGCTGGAGAAAATCCGCCGGTGCGGAAACCTCCATAAGCTAGAATCTACAGTTGAATTAAAATGTTAAGATCGCCCAGCTCTTGTCTTTGGAGAAATAGGGTGAAAGTGTTGCCATGAATCTCAAAAGCCTTCTGAATAGACCTCAAAGGGGACGTATCTCTGCCTCCTATCACTTGGGCCTGGGCAAAATTAAACTTAAGCATGTGGTTTTTTCTATAATGCCATAGAAGTTATCAACAGACAAGCCTAGTATTGAGCAACAGAAGACACGGTCAGATTATGTTAGGAAATCGAAATGGGGAACGTGACCGTTGCAGAACCGAACACGACATTTATTACGGGAGTGGGTCAACAGTCCAGCTTAAAGAAATATAATATACTTTACAGATTGGAACATCAAGCATCCCTTTATACAACTGCAGACGTTCTGGCAGAAACACAACTGTCAGTTTCTGGCTGAATGTCTTTGAATTAAATTAGCCGAACTATGCAGTCAGAGCAGGAAGGTTTTGATTTAAAGCATTTATATGGCTGTTTTGTGTAAAGGGCAAACTTTCATGGAACTATCAGACGCATGCAGACTTCCAGTGCGGAGGTTTTGGTATCTGCCCAAGCATGTTGGGTGTTGCTTCTGTTCTTTCATTGACCATTTGCACCACCATGGAGTAAATCCACTTTGCTATCATTTATACGAGGAATTTATACTGTATTTTATTTACTCTGAATGATTTCACCTCTAACAATACTACTACAGATCTTGAGAATAGTATCACGATAACGATAGGACTGTTTCGATAATAAACAAATATATGAGTTTATACTGGATTTAAGACTAAAGACTGAATTAGCTTTAATCCGAATGTGATGTTAACACTATTTCTTATTACAGTAGAGTCTCACTTATCCAAGCTAAACGGGCTGGCAGAAGCTTGGATAAGCAAATATCTTGGATAATAAGGAGAGATTAAGGAAAAGCCTATAAAACATCCAATTAGGTTATGATTTTACAAATTAAGCACCAAAACATCATGTTATACAACAAATTTGACAGAAAAAGTAGTTCAATACGCAGTCATGTTATGTTGTCATTACTATATTTACGAATTTAGCACCAAAATATCACGATATATTGAAAACATTGACTACAAAAATGGCTTGGATAATCCAGAGGCTTGGATAAGTGAGACTCTACTGTACTATATTGTATATATACAGACTGAGGGTTGAATAAGTCCACCTGGACACTATATATACAGGTTACCTATACTGTATTATACTTTGCTTGTATCGATACCATAATTAAGTTTAAGATTAGTATTTGGATTAACAACAGGAATGGAGTTATGGTCAATTACCGGGTTAATTTAAACCCAGTTCAGACCCGAGATGGTTTAAAACAGTAGTTATTCATCTATGCAGTATTTTATATAAGTTGATGTTACAATCACAACATTATAATAGAAGTGTATAACAACAACATAACTTTGTATTATATTATATACCATACTTTTCCAATTTTTTTGCTGTGTATAATAGACATCTGTGCGCTTAGCCATTTGCACCACCTGTCACTTGATGTTTTTAGTTAGAGAGGGTAAGAGCTGATCCTAAGACTTTCCTCATACAAGGCAGGTAATATGCCACAGCCACTTCTCCAGGAAGAGCAACAATGGCAAAAACAACAACTGGCTGGCACATCAATCACAGAGTTAACATGTTCTCCATTCCAATCACGGATAAACTCTCCATATCTCATAGATGGAGACTTTAGAGATCAAGGAAGTTAAGAATTAAGATGTTCTGCATGTTCTTTTCAAGCTAGATGTGTATTTTAGTCAATTGGGCGTCAATTAGGACCTGGTTGGTTGATCACAATCCCCTTAGCTTTTGTTCTTCCTCCAAAGGTTCCTCCTAAACTGGGCTCCAAACAGGACGAGGAAGATTCAGTTATGCTGCTTGATAGTCAGGGATGCCGAAGCACAGGCACAATTTCCTTTGCAGGGCCTTGAATGGGAAATACATAGCCTAAGGACCTTCCAAACAGGCCCTATATCCCAGGATCTGACCCCAGGTTTTCTGTTTTAAACTGGATTACATGGGTCTACACTGTCAGATAATCTGGGATAAACGGAAAGCCTGGGATCAGTATGACTCCAAAAGACTAGTCCAATGTGCTGAGCCATATCTTAATTTCGTTCCTCTGAGGAATAGTCCAATGCGCTGAACCTTATCTTCACTTCCTTAAATGCATATGAATCCAAAGGACTGGTCCAAGATGCTGAACCCTATCTCCAAAAATCTAAAGGATTAGTCCAGTGCGGTGAACCCTATCTTCACTTCCTTGAATGTATATGAACCCAAAGGATTGATCCAAGATGTACATGAATCCAAAAGACTAGTCCAATGTGCTGAGCCATATCTTCATTTCCTTACATGCATATGAATCCAAAGATCTAGTCCAATGCGTTGAACCTTATCTTTGCTTCCTTACATGCATATGAGTCTAAAGGACTGTTTCAAGGTGCTGAACCCTTTTTTTACTTCCTTACATGCATATTAGTCTAAAGGACTGGTCCAATGTGCTGAACATTATCTTCACTTTCTTAAATGTAGGGTCTGCCTGGAAGAACATCCAAGATATGTTTCTTCTAAGCATATACAACTTCCTGACTTATCCAATGTGAGGTAGGAGATGGCTCCAAAGAAGACCCTTCTCTCCCACCCGCCAGTACCGTCTTTGCACGCTCATCGATTTATTTATATCTCTGCTACTCAGGCAACAAACCCTTCCCAAAGCACAATCCATAAATACTATGTTCAAAGATATACCATCACTCATAACGACAAAAGTGGTTAAAAACATTTTAAGAAAAATAAAGTGGAAAGGTAAGCTCTACTTGCTACTGCATAAACATTATTTTGGTAAAGATTTGATGGTTGAGGGAACATGTGAAGAAACAACAACAACAATAATTGTTTATCCCACCTTTTTCCAAGCTAGGTCTCAGAGCGGCTTGCAAAAGTTAAAACATACACAGGGGAAAAATTCATCATAGTAGTTTTGAAATATCATAAAACTATTTATAAAACTAAAAGCAGTTAGAAGCACTGAAAAAAAGACTAAAAGGTTGATAAACAGGGGGAAAAAACATACATCATAGTACAGTAGAGTCTCACTTATCCAAGCCTCGCTTATCCAAGCATCTGGATAATCCAAGCCATTTTTGTAATCAATGTTTTCAATATATTGTGATATTTTGGTGCTAAATTCATAAATACAGTAATTACAACACAACATTACTGCGTATTGAACTACTTTTTCTGTCAAATTTGTTGTATAACATGAAGTTTTGGTGCTTAATTTGAAAAATCATAATCTAATTTGATGTTTAATAGGCTTTTCCTTAATCCCTCCTTATTATCCAAGATATTCGCTTATCCAAGCTTCTGCCGGCCCGTTTATGTTGGATAAGTGAGACTCTACTGTATTTAGAAAACTAAAAGCAGTTAGAAGCACTGAAAAAAAAAAGACTAAAAAGTTGATACACAGGGGGGAAAAACATATATCATAGTAGTTCTGAAATATCATAAAACTATTTATAAAACTAAAAGCAGTCAGAAGCACTGGGAAAAAAAA
This sequence comes from Anolis carolinensis, assembly GCF_035594765.1. Classification (NCBI taxonomy): domain Eukaryota; kingdom Metazoa; phylum Chordata; class Lepidosauria; order Squamata; family Anolidae; genus Anolis; species Anolis carolinensis. Next base: position 17,856,989 of record NW_026943818.1, read on the forward strand.
GACTAAAAAGTTGAAAACAACCCTGGTAGTAATACTTTCATACGGCACAAAAGAAGACAATGCCTCTCTTTTGTTCACATGGTCTTAGGACATCCCCATATAATTCCCTGGGGCTACTGGGCTCAATTAGTCACAAGTCAAAGTGGCACAGAATGGCTCGTTTGCAATCATGACAGCACCACTTGACGCAGAAGAAAAAAAAGATCTGCGAAACTTTGAACAGAGCCAATACTTGCATGAGTTTAACAGTAAGGATGCAATTCAACAAGGCTAGAAACATTTATTTAGGTGACTTCCTACCTGAGGTAGCATCGCCCGCGGTCGAAATCCCTCGGCGGTCGGACGTTGGGCGCGAGGACCCCGGCATGCTCACAGGTTCAGAACGCACCGGCTGGATCCTGAAATACAAAGGAGGAGAGGTTGCTATATTCCAAAACCTGAGAGTTGGCCTATGGATTGGGATGGAGCATGGAATCAAGACAAGAGTATAAATTCATTTATTATTTATTTATTTCTCACATTTATATCCCACCCTTCTCACCTGAAGGGACTCAGGGCGGCGTACAGTAATAATAATAATAATAATAATAATAATAATAACAACTATATTTTTATACCCCGCCCCATCTCCCCGAAGGGACTCGGGGTGGCTTATTCGATGCCCGTACACAACCAGGATCAAAACAATGCATAAAACAATTAAAACTATTAAAATTCTATATATATAAAAGGGTAATGAAATTTCGGCCTAGGACAAAACAACAAAACTACACATCCCAGAATCACTAAACTTGGCAGCACAACCCCTCATCCATGCCTCTACGTTCATACAACAAACAGCTCCAGCTACTCCAGAAAACGGCCAGGCTTTGAGACTGCAAGGCTATTCACTGCTATTCCACCTGGCCAACAAAGGATTCCCATAAGCCACAGCAAAACGTAGCCGGGCAAAGCTAGTACAGTAGAGTCTCACTTATCCAAGCTAAACGGGCCAGCAGAAGCTTGGATAAGCGAATATGTTGGATAATAAGGAGAGATTAAGGAAAAGCCTATTAAGCATCAAATTAGGTTATGATTTTATAAATTAAACACCAAAACATCATGTTATACAACAAATTTGACAGAAAAAGTAGTTCAATACGCAGGAATGTTATGTCGTAATTACTGTATTTACGAATTTAGCATCAAAATATCACAATGTATTGAAAACACTGACTACAAAAATGGCTTGGATAATCCAGAAGCTTGGATAAGCGAGGCTTGGATAAGTGAGACTCTACTGTATTATCATTACATTGTATTGCATCATAATATTATTATCAATATTATATGTATATCCAATATATTATAATACAGTAGAGTTTCACTTATCCAAGTCTCGCTTATCCAAGCCTCCGGATTATCCAAGACATTTTGTAGTCAGTGTTTTCAATACATCGTGATATTTTGGTGCTAAATTCGTAAATACAGTGATTACAACATAACATTACTGCGCACTGAACTACTTTTTCTGTCAAATTTGTTGTCTAACATGACGTTTTGGTGCTTAATTTGTAAAATCATAACCTAATTTGATGCTTAATAGGCTTTTCCTTAATCTCTCCTTATTATCCAACATATTCGCTTATCCAACGTTCTGCCGGCCTGTTTGTTGGATAAGCGAGACTCTACTGTATCTCTTCCAGAGGAAGCTTTTCTTTGTATTAAAATAACATTGTAGCACTATTTATAGTAACAAGGTTTATATAACACTAATAAATACATACATAAATAAATAAATTCATAAATTCTTCTCTCACACGCTTTACCTCATGCGGACTGACTCGGGAGTTTCCTCACGGAGGCCAAAACTACCACTAACAGGCTTCGGCCTAGTCACTCCACTCAAGGCAATATACTCAAGTATAAGCCGACCCGAATATAAGCCGAGGCACCTAATTTTACCACAAAAAAACTGGGAAAATATTCAACTCCAGTATAAGCCAAGAGCGGTAAATTTCAGAAATAAAAACAGATACCAATAAAATTACATTACCGTATATACTCGAGTATAAGCCGACCCGGATATAAGCCGAGGCACCTAATTTTACCACAAAAAAACCTGGGAAAACATTGACTCCAGTATAAGCCAAGAGCGGTAAATTTCAGAAATAAAAACAGATACCAATAAAATTACATTACCGTATATACTCGAGTATAAGCCGACCCGAATATAAGCCGAGGCACCTAATTTTACCACAAAAAAACTGGGAAAACATTGACTCCAGTATAAGCCAAGAGCGGTAAATTTCAGAAATAAAAACAGATACCAATAAAATTACATTACCGTATATACTCGAGTATAAGCCGACCCGAATATAAGCCGAGGCACCTAATTTTAGCACAAAAAAACTGGGAAAATATTCAACTCCAGTATAAACCGAGAGTGATAAATTTCAGAAATAAAAATAGATACAGTAGAGTCTCACCTATCCAACATTGTATATAATTGTTATAATTATTATGTTATAATTATCCAACATATTCACTTATCCAAGCTTCTGCTGGCCCGTTTGTGTTGGATAAGTGAGACTCTACTGTGTATATATATATATATATATATATATACACACACACACACACACACACACACACTATGTTATTGTATAAACAGTAGAGTTTCACTTATCCAAGCCTCGCTTATCCAACATTCTGGATTATCCAATGCATTTTTGCAGTCAATGTTTTCAATACATCGTGATATTTTGGTGCTAAATTCGTAACTACAGTAATTAGAGTAGAGTCTCACTTATCCAACGTTCTGGATTATCCAACGCATTTTTGCAGTCAATGTTTTCAATACATCGTGATATTTTGGTGCTAAATTCGTAACTACAGTAATTAGAGTAGAGTCTCACTTATCCAACACTCACTTATCCAATGTTCTGGATTATCCAACACATTTTTGTAGTCAATGTTTTCAATATATCGTGATATTTTGGTGCTAAATTCGTAAATACAGTAATTACTACATAACATTACTGTGCATTGAAGAACTTTTTCTGTCAAATTTGTTGTAAAACATGATGTTTTGGTGCTTAATTTGTAAAATCATAACCTAATTTGATGTTTAATAGGCTTTTCCTTAAGCCCTCCTTATTATCCAACATATTCGCTTATCCAACATTCTGCCGGCTTGTTTACGTTGGATAAGTGAGACTCTACTGTAATAATAATAATAATAATAATAATAATTTATTTATTTATTTAATAAATTTCTATCCCGCCCTTCTCACCCCGAAGGGGACTCAGATCGGCTTACAAATTAAATTTACATACAAAATTATACTATTCGCATAGCACAATACTGGCAATAAATTACTATATTGTACTATATCAATATATTACAATATTATTATTAATGTTACATGAAATATATAATTATAATTAACATTATAATATTGTATTATTAGTATTATATTGTATTACAAAATATTATTATTAATATTATATGCAATATATTATTATTATTATTATTATTATTATTATTATTATTATTATTATTATATTAATTATTAATACAGTAAAGTCTCACTTATCCAATGTTCTGGATTATCCAACACATTTTTGTAGTCAAGGTTTTCAATATATCGTGATATTTTGGTGCTAAATTCATAAATACAGTAATTACTACATAACATTACTGCGTATTGAACTACTTTTTCTGTCAAATTTGTTGTATAACATGAAGTTTTGGTGCTTAATTTGTAAAATCATAACCTATTTTGATGTTTAATAGGCTTTTTCTTAATCTCTCCTTATTATCCAACATATTTGCTTATCCAACGTTCTGCCGGCCCGTTTATGTTGGATAAGTGAGTGCTTTACTTGTGCTTTTGGTGCACAAAGGCAGAAAGGAGTTGGGCTAAATGTATTATTATTATTATTATTATTATTATTATTATTTTATTATTATTTTATTATGACACAGCAAACAAGATAGACATGCTGGATTTCGTATCACAAAATCACAAGTCGAACACTTCCCAAGTATCTAGGACTGTGTGATGTATTATTATTATTATTATTATTATTATTATTATTATTATTATTATTATTATTGTATGACACAGCAAACAAGATAGATATGCTGGATTTCATATCGCAAAATCACAAGGCGAACACTTCCCAAGTATCTAGGACTGTGTGATGTATTATTATTATTATTATTATTATTATTATTTTATTATTATTTTATTATGACACAGCAAACAAGATAGACATGCTGGATTTCGTATCACAAAATCACAAGTCGAACACTTCCCAAGTATCTAGGACTGTGTGATGTATTATTATTATTATTATTATTATTATTATTATTATTATTATTGTATGACACAGCAAACAAGATAGATATGCTGGATTTCATATCGCAAAATCACAAGGCGAACACTTCCCAAGTATCTAGGACTGTGTGATGTATTTTCGGATGATGCGTGCAGATCCCAGCAGGGTGGCCTTTTGCAGTTGGTTGATCGTAATTTTGTCAATGTCTATTGTTTCCAAATGCTGGCTGAGATCTTTTGGTACGGCACCCAGTGAGCCCGGACCACCTGGGTTTCAGTTTCCGTTTTCCCATACAGCTTCAGGTCATCCATGTACATCAGATGTGAAATTTTGTGAGATTTCTTAGATGTTTGATAGCTGAGATGTGTTTTTTATTATTATTATTATTATTATTATTATTATTATTATTATTATTATTATTATTATTATTGCTCAGTGGCATACTATAGTCCGGCCCTCCAACAGTCTGAGGGATCGTGAACTGGCCCCCAGTTTTAAAAGTTTGGGGACCTGTGTTCTCAAGAGACCAATGGCCCTGTTTTAGGGCAAGGATTTTACATGAAAAACATAAGTAAGGCTAAACAAGAGATGTTCTCCTCCGGTTTGAGTCTTGAGTCCTCTGGTTTCTGCTTTGTTACCCTGGGATGCGATCGCTCTTGGCAAAGGAGCAGCTCAAAACATATTTCCACCCTATGATTTCGCTTTGTCCAGTAACAAGGGCAATGCAGGGGGAGGGACCGATGAGATATGAGAAGGTTATTCAAGGCACCGCTAAGTTCAGCTCCAGGACCAGAGGGTGTTTTGCTTTTCGACAATGCGCACAAAATCTGAGCACATCCGAGGATGAAAGCACGGGGGTGAGAACGGGCTCACTGGGCCGTGGACATCGGAAGAATGGCTTTCGGGTCATTGCGTGGTGGGAGAAGGCATTGGTGTGCTCCAACGGCTTCATATTTGATTTCCAAAATAGGATCTACTCCCCAAAGTCCCTATCCATTGATATGCCCCCACTCTGCCCCTTTTGTCCAGAGCATTCTTAGCTGAAGAATGAAGAACCCCCCCCCCCCCCCCCATGATTTACTCCAGAGTGATGTGAATACAGGAAACACCTTCTAGAGAGATACAGAACGTTGTTTCTCACCTGAGACTGTTCAGATCCAGGTCATCCGTGTCGAAGTCCAAGAGCGGCTGTGGGGTGTCGTTTGGGCCGTGGGACTGCAGAACCGAAGAACTGGAGGAGATGACCGTAGTTTGGCCCGAGGGGTGAATGGTTTTGAACTGGAACTGCGGGCCCATCCACAGGCGCCGGTGAGGCCCCGTATGGGTCACAATTTCAACCTACAAGACAAGCATGTGAATGAGGTAAAGGTGGCATTGAACAGAAGAGAACAAGAACTATATACTGGTTTTATAGTACTGGCATTTGGCAAATAGCAATTGTACTGGTAATTGAATGTTTTACCTATGTTGGAAACCATCCTGAGTCCCTTCGGGGAGATAGAGAGGTATATAAATAAATTATTATTATTATTATTATTATTATTATTATTATTATTATTATTATTATTATTATTATTATTTGCAAGGATCAGGCCTTCTGTCTCCTTCTTCAGGGTCCCATTCGTGAGCCAGAGCCAGGTCTTCTCCTTTTCAGCTTTTCCTTCAATTTTGTCAAGGAACTTTCCATGCAATGTTTTGTTGTGCCAGCTGTCAGCTCTAGTTTGTAGTGCGGTTTTCTTGTACTGGTTTTTTGTCTGCTGTGCTTTGAGGAGTTTCTGATTTTTGACTTCAATCAAGGCAGGTTCTTCCCTTTGCTTTACATATTCTGCCAGGGCATGTTCTTCTTCTTTGACTGCTTGTTTTACTTGCAAGAGTCCTCTGCCCCCTGATCTTCTAGGCAGATATAGCCGGTCAACATCACTTCGGGGTGCAGTGAATGATGAATGGTCATGAGTTTTCTTGTTTTTCTGTCCAAATTGTCCAGTTCCATCTGTGTCCGATTTGTAATGCCAGCAGTATATCTTATGACAGGTATGGCCCAGGTGTTTATGGCCTTGATGGTGTTGCCTCCATTGAGCTTGCTTTTGAGAATTTTTCTGACCCTTTGTGTGTATTCTTTACTGACCACAGTCTTCACATGTTCATGCTTGATGTTGTCCAGCTGTAATAAGCCCAGATATTTATAGGCCTCTGGCTGGTGACACTTTATTGTTTGGCCATTAGGCATATTTATGCCCTCACTTTCAATGATTTTTCCCTTCTTCAATGCCACTGTCGAACATTTGTCCAAACCAAACTCCATGCTGATATTAGTGCTAAAAATTCGGACAGTGTTGGTCAGAGTCTGGATTTCAGTTTCCGTCTTCCCATACAGCTTCAGGTCATCCATGTACATCAGATGTGAAATTTTGTGCGAGTTCTTAGATGTTTGATAGCCAAGATTTGTTTTTTGTAAGATTGTTGACAGAGAGATCATGGCAATAATGAAAAGCAGAGGGGACCAATGAATCTCCCTGGATAATAATAATAATAATAATAATAATAATAATAATAATAATAATTATTATTATTATTATTATTATTATTATTATGCAGACCACAAACTGCTGACACAAAGCTCACCATGTCCAGAGGGGCAGCTATGTTAAAGTAATCTTGTGTCACCTTAAAGATTAACCAATTAGTTGGAGCATAAGCTTCAGTGGAATGTACAGGTTGGTTCACACAAAGCAGGATGTGTTGTCAGTCGGCAATTTACAGACAGCAACCACTGCCAACACGGAGGTAAGTGAAATATAGAACGGCATCCACAGGGCTCATTACCTTATTAACACTCCCCTCCTCAGAACAGTTGCTAGGTGATATGTGTTCAAAATAAACAGTAAAGTAGGTCTGAGAACTGAGCATGCAAAAAGGTGGGAGTGGGTTCAAAGGCTATGAAATCCAAAGGCTATGAAAGGAGGGGAGTGAACTGGGGAGGGAACGGAGGGAAAGTGAAAGGCTGCCAAATCCAACGTGACACCAAATATGGCCTTCCAGAGTTGTTTACGTCCCTCTCGAATCCTTCGTATTCATGAAGATGCATTTCCTTGCTTCGGCGATTGTTTCTACAGATGCGCCCAACATCAGTGCTCTAGGTGACTAGTGATTGTGATAGCCAGTAATTCCTCTCCCGCCTGCTCTTTTATTTCATTTCTTTCAGAGGAGGACGAGGACAAGCCACTCAACGATTCTCCATCCACGTTTCTCCTTCTTGGGGGAAAGAGCGGGGGCCAGGACACGCAGGTTGTCCTCCTGATGCGAGCGAGAGAGCGTCTCTATGTAAATTAGGCCACGACGAAAGCATTATGTATATTTCCAGCTCGAAACCATCAGCGCCGCAGAGCCGAGAGGTAAACAGATGCCTCTGCAATTTCACCAAGGGTACGCGCCAGATGTTCCCCACTCCTTCCCCCGCCACGCGCAGGACAAACATATTGTATCTACTTCCCAATGACAGCACGCATTACACACTCGTCTAATTGAGACGTGGAAGAGCAGGGCAATGTTTCTTACCGGGGATAACAACATTCGCGTCGAGGAAAGAAAGAAATACCCACGGTCTGTGGGCTTTCATCTGAAGTGGCTGAAGATGTGATGGCTTGGATCACACTAGCACAACGATGGGCGCTTGGTGTGTCAAAATTCACCAAAAAACCTAGCATGACTTGGGTTTAAATAACAAAAATGTATAATCTATATATATATATATATAAAAGGGTAATGGAATCACGGCACCGGACAAAACAACTAAACTAAAGGCCCCACAACCTTGAAAATTGACAGTACAACCTCTCATCCACGCCTCTACGTTCATACAACAAAAAGAAGAAAAAAATAAAGTCCTAGCCACAGCAACGCGTGGCCGGGCACAGCTAGTCTATATATATAAAAGGGTAATGAAATTTCGGCCTAGGACAAAACAACAAAACTACACATCCCAGAAACACTAAACTTGGCAGCACAACCCCTCATCCATGCCTCTACGTTCATACAACAAAAAGAAAAGAAAAATAAAGTCCTAATTAGAGGGAGAGGAATAATTGTTGCCAGTTAGAAGGCTAAGCTCCGCCCACTTGGTCTCCTAGCAACCCATTCAGCCCAGGGGACAGGCAGAGTTAGGCCTCACTTAGGCCTCTTCCACACTGCCTATAAAATACAGATTATCTGATTTTAACTGGATTATATGGCAGTGTAGACTCAAGGCCCTTCCACACAGCTCTATAACCCATTTATAATGGACTTTATGTAAGGTAAAACCTTTACCCTTGACCTTAACTACCACCAATTCCTCAATACTTTATTTCCCATACCACCAGACTTCGCCACAGCAACGCATGACCGGGCACAGCTAGTTGTAATATATAACTGTATTTAATAAATCAAAAACTATTTATGACCCTTATTTCCATGTACAACGATCTATGGTGCCTCTTGCAGTTTCCACACTGATTTCTCTCTATTCTAGTTTCAATGTAGTCATGGATAATGAATAATAAAATAGTAATAATATGATAATATACTTCAATAATAATGCTCAGTGCCTCATACCTGAGAAAGCCATTCTTCATCTTCCTGCCCACTGTGGTCAGAGGCCAAGCTGTCATAGGATTCGTGACGAGTGATGGGTCCTGGACTTCCAAGTGGAGCCACTGAGAAAAAAAAAAAGTCGGGGAGGGATGTGAAAAAACAGACTTATTTTAAAACCACAACAACATATGTTGTCTCATATGTCCAAATTACAACAATCTCATTTTAAAACTTGTGGCCAGGCTTTTAAAGTAATTGTTGTGATTACCGTATGTTTAATTGTTTATATGGTTTTAATTTATGTTACTGTTGGGCTCGTCCCCATGTGAGCCGCCCCGAGTCCCTTCAGAGAGATGGTGGCGGGATATAAGAATAAAGTTATCATTATTATTATATTATTTTAGTCCTCTTTACACTTGTCCAGTTCATCACAAGTCCTAGACTCCTTCCAACTTCTTGACTATGGTTTCCGTTCTAATTAGTGACTGAGCCAAGAGATGGAAAAGCTTGGACTATTTCAATGTCTGCTTTAAAGTTATGGAAATCACAACTTATTTATTTGTTTATTGCATTTATATACAGCTTCCAAACAGTCTTCAAAGGCAACCCCACGTAGAGCACATTGCAATAATCTATTCGGGATGTACTTAGAGTGTGGACTACCATGGCCAAATCTGACTTCCCAACACAGCTGGTTAGTAGCCAACCGCAACAAATCACTATTGACCAAGAGGTCATGAGTTCGAGTCAGCCCAGGTCGGATTGAGTGCCTGACCATTAAATAGCCCTGCTCATTGTTGACCTAAGCAACCCGAAAGATAGGAAATTTAGGTACCACTTTATGCGGGGAGGCTAATTTAACTAATTTATAGCACCATTTAAAACGTCCAGCAGTGTGCAGAAGAATGAAAAAGTACTCCATCAAGGACATGGTGTCACAGTGCATGATGAAGCAGCAGCTCCCTATGAGCATACCCTCATGAAGCTGGAAAATGTTAGATTGCCTCTGTGTCTCTGTCTGTGTCTGTATGTCATATGGCATTGAATGTTTGCCATGTATATGTACATTGTGATCCACCACAAGTCCCCTTCAGGGTGAGAAAGAAGAGCGGAATATAAATACTGTAAATAAATAAATAAACTGCAACCTTGGCCTTTGAATAATAATAATAATAATAATAATAATAATAATAATAATGTTTATTTGTATCCCGCCTCCATCTCCCCCAAAGGGGACTCGAGACGGCTCACAGAAATATCAAATACAAAACAATAACAATGTACAAATACATCAATAAACAATAACATGAACTTTCTTCCTTGTCTGTCTTTAGTAGTTGTTCCAAGACGTTGCTACCCTGTTTCCCTGAAAATAAGACAGTGTCTTATATTAATTTTTGCTCCCAAAGTTGTGCTAGGTCTTATTTTCAGGGGATGTCTTATTTTTCCATGAAGAAGAATTTACATTTATTGTTGAACAAAAATTGAACATTTATTATATACTGTACAATAGTTGTCATCTCAAACCAGCATAACCAGACAAACTGTGAATCCTGTCAATAATTTGTTACTATCATTATTTCCATGTTCTACAAACTATGGTATATATGCTTCCAAACAAAAACTTGGCTAGGTCTTACTTTCGGGGGAGGCCTTATATTTAGCAATTCAGCAAAACCTCTACTAGGTCTTATTTTCAAAGGATGTCTTATTTTCGGGAAAACAGGGTAATTTCTCCTAGCAATACGGTGTCACTTGAGATGCTTCTACATATTTTTTAAAAATGCTCAACATCTGTATTTGACAAATGCATCCATGTTCCCCCCCCCCCCCCCAAAACATGCCCCAAGCCTTTCCAAGTGTGGAAACTCCTAGGGCGAGTTGCGTTTTGTCTCACCACGTGCCCCAAGAGGTGATGTGAAACACAGACTTCTGTCAAAGATCTTGAGCCCAGTGAAGTTGTGATGTGGGCGCCACAACGAACCCGGCTAGCTCTTGGCACCTTCCAGCTGGCAGCGTGACAGGGAACGGAGAAAAACCCCGCTCGGAGTCAAGCTGACAACTCCCGGGGCTTCTCACCCCGCTGTCAACGATATAGCTCCTCGCTAGGAAGTTTTCAAGAAACTGTCCAGTGTCGGCGAGGCAGGAGCGGAGCTAAGCCACAGTGACAAAAGCTCTCCTCCGGCAGGGAAACAGAGTCGCCCTTCAACACACAGCAGGCCTTGCCTGGCCTGAGGAACCGCAACCATCACGTCGCCTTGACGCTAATGCAACTTATCTGAAGCTGCCTCAACAATTAAGTTGGCCGAGATCTTTCTGGCAGGTGGGAGCGGATGATTTACATCTCGGCAGCAGCTGTTTTTACCAAACAGCCACACTTTGTCACTGTGAAGGGGGGAAATACAATGGCACGGAGTTCACACACAAACACAACACGGGGATTCGCCTGCACTTAGGGGACCAAAATTGGGTGGGAAATTCTGGAGCGGACACGGAGGGGAAAAAGAGGCAAGTTTTCAAGTTGGCTCCCAGCCGCTGTTCCCCGAGTCGTAGAAATTAGTGTCAAAGGAACTTACGCCAGGAAAAAAAACAAGGCCTAATAATTTGATTTTCTAATGATGGGCAACCTTTTGCACTTGGTGTGTCAAAATTCACCAAAAAACCTAGCATGACTTGGGTGGTGTGTCACTTCGAGAAAAAAACCATAATTTCACAATACAGTAGAGTCTCACTTATCCAAGCGAAATGGGCCGGCAGAAGCTTGGATAAGCGAATATCTTGGATAATAAGGAGGGATTAAGGAAAAGCCTATTAAACATCAAATTAGGTTATGATTTTACAAACGAAGCACCAAAACATCATGTTAGACAACAAATCTTACAGAAAAAGTAGTTCAATACGCAGTAATGCTATGTAGTAATTACTATATTTATGAATTTAGCATCAAAATATCACGATATATTGAAAACATTGACTACAAAAATGCATTGGATAATCCAGAACGTTGGATAAGCGAGTGTTGGATAAGTGAGACTCTACTGTACAGCAGAGTCTCACTTATCCAACATAAACGGGCCGGCAGAATGTTGGATAAGTGAATATGTTGGATAATAAGGAGGCATTAAGGAAAAGCCTATTAAACATCAAATTAGGTTATGATTTTACAAATGAAGCACCAAAACATCATGTTAGACAACAAATTTGGCAGAAAAAGTAGTTCAATACGCAGTAATGCTATGTAGTAATAACTGTATTTACGAATTTAGCATCAAAATATCACGATGTATTGAAAACATTGACTACAAAAATGCGTTGGATAATCCAGAACGTTGGATAAGCGAGTGTTGGATAAGTGAGACTCTACTGTATAAACAAAATCAACTCTATATGGTCCCTTAATCAAATTACATCCACTGGGAAGGATGTGTGTAGGTTTGTGTGCATGTATGTCTTGGTATTGAATATCATTTTGTGTAGATAGAATTCACTTTTTTAAATGTAATGGAGTGAGGGGATGCCAATGGTTTTCTCAGTTTGAGCAGTCTCCTTCTATTTCATATCCTGGCCTATTCCTGAAATGCTTTAGCAGATTTACCTTTAGTTTGAGGTCCATTCTGTCAAGGTTCTTCCAGTGTTTTATTGTATACATATAATATTGATAATAATATTATAATGGAATACAATATTATACTACTAATAATACAATATAATAATATTAATTATATATTATATATTAAATGTGATATTACTAATAATCTATATCTATAAAAGGGTAATGGAATCACGGCACCGGTTCCTGATACAGACATTGCTCTCCAAAAATTAAAGAAAAGAGAGAAACTCCCCAAACTTCTCCCACCAGCCATTTCTGCTGGCGTTATCTGCCCGTGCTCCTCCTCGCCCTCCGACGCAAGGGGACAATAGACGTTCAATTATTAATCTTTCCAGGTTTTCTATCAGCAGCTCAATGCGGGGATCTGGTTTCCTTTTCCTCTCATTACATTCCTCCCGAGAGAACAGTCACAGACAGAGTATAATTACGAAACAGACATCTCTGTGTGCTGCAAAGAGATCTCTCTTTGACATGGTGGCTTCTCAACAACCACAGATGCCGGGCTTCCTCCCCCGCCTCCACACAAACACACACTCCAAAGCCAATCTTGAGTGATAGGCTCACACCTTGACTTCTTTTGCAAGGCAACAGGGATGTCCCGAGGCTGACTACTCACGAAAGACGCGACAACAAGCCTCCTGACTGCTGCTTCTCCTCCTCCCAACAAGCCTCCTGACTGCTGCTTCTCCTCCTCTTCCCAACAAGCCTCCTGACTGCTGCTTCTCCTCCTCCTCTCAACAAGCCTCCTGACTGTTGCTTCCCCTCCCAACAAGCCTCCTGATTGCTGCTTCTCCTCCTCCCTACAAGCCTCCCGACTGCTGCTTCTCCTCCTCCTCCCAACAAGCCTCCTGACTGCTGCTTCTCCTCCTCCCAACAAGCCTCCTGACTGCTGCTGCTTCTCCTCCCAACAAGCCTCCTGACTGCTGCTTCTTCTCCTCCCAACAAGCCTCCTGACTGCTGCTTCTCCTCCTCCCAACAAGCCTCCTGACTGCTGCTTCTTCTCCTCCCAACAAGCCTCCTGACTGCTGCTTCTCCTCCTCCCAACAAGCCTCCTGACTGCTGCTGCTTCTCCTCCCAACAAGCCTCCTGACTGCTGCTTCTCCTCCTCCTCTCAACAAGCCTCCTGACTGTTGCTTCCCCTCCCAACAAGCCTCCTGATTGCTGCTTCTCCTCCTCCTCCTCCCTACAAGCCTCCCGACTGCTGCTTCTCCTCCTCCTCCCAACAAGCCTCCTGACTGCTGCTTCTCCTCCTCCCAACAAGCCTCCTGACTGCTGCTGCTTCTCCTCCCAACAAGCCTCCTGACTGCTGCTTCTTCTCCTCCCAACAAGCCTCCTGACTGCTGCTGCTTCTCCTCCCAACAAGCCTCCTGACTGCTGCTGCTTCTCCTCCCAACAAGCCTCCTGACTGCTGCTTCTTCTCCTCCCAACAAGCCTCCTGACTGCTGCTTCTCCTCCTCCCAACAAGCCTCCTGACTGCTGCTTCTCCTCCTCCCAACAAGCTTCCTGACTGCTGCTTCTTCTCCTCCCAACAAGCCTCCTGACTGCTGCTTCTCCTCCTCTCAACAAGCCTCCTGACTGCTGCTTCTTCTCCTCCTCCCAACAAGCCTCCTGACTGCTGCTTCTCCTCTCCTCCACAAAAGATGATAGGAACCAAATTCAAATTAAAACCAGAAACGTACCTACTAGGATTGTCCAACTCAATATTAAAGGAAAATGATGATAGAATACTATTTTACATTAGCGCTACGACCTTAGCAAGAATCTGGAAAAGAATTCGAAAAGAGTGGCTAACTAAAATATTGGACATTTTGACAGAAAAAATAAGAGAAGGGAAAAATGAGACTGGTTGGACCAAAGCTATAAAATTCCCGAGAAAAAGAAAAATGGACCTTACGATAGATCTGTCTTGTATATGGAAGTTCACATAGTGGTCTGTGACTCATGATTTGATCAAGGCAACACCGGATGGCTCCCAGCCAAAGGCATGAGCCGCCTTCCCCGCTGAAATGCTTTGGCACCGATCGGGCGGGGAGGTGATGATGCAAAGGGTTCTGTCTGCAGTGCTTGGATTTTGAAGAGCTCACTCAAACATGTGTCACTTAATATCGCAGCCAGAAAATGACAACCCAGCCGGACCTGTTAGCAGGAGCACATCAACAGAGGCTGGATCTGGCAGAGACAGACACAATGGAGATCTGGCCTTGCAGTTATATCAGGAGATGTCATCTCTCTCCCTCCAAAAAAATGATCTTTTCAGCCTGGAAAACAAAGTTTGCGAGGGTCTGCAGATCAGGGCACTGGGCAATAATGCCTACAAAACTTGCCCAGTTCCAAGTTGTACAGTCTGTTCAGCCATCCAGTCTTCTGTGTGCCCATTTTCATCCAGTCTCAGCCTCTGATTGAGGTTACGGGTTTTAGCCTGCCACTTTTGGACTCTCACTTGCTGAGATGTTCCCGAGAGTATCTCTGTAGATCTTGATTTAAGTCATTGGCTTGCTGGCTGATAGGAGCCCCTGGCGATGTAGTGAGCTGCTGAACTTGCTGACCAAAAGATCGGCGGTTCAAATCCAGGGAGTGGGGTGAGCTCCTGCTGTGAGCCCCAGCTTCTGCCAACCTAGCAGTTCGAAAACATGCCAATGTGAGTAGATCAATAGGAAGGTAACGGCGCTCCATGCAGTCATGCCATTGGCCACATGATCTTGGAAGGTGTCTATGGACAACGCCGGCTCTTCATCTTAGAAATGGAGATGAGCAGAAACCCCCAAACACACAACAACAATGTAGATGTCATTTCTGGGCACCGTGATCTGTTGTGCTTCCGTAAACTTTAAATTTGGAGGCTAAAAAAAGGTAGGTTTTAGAGGTTACAATCAGTCATTACCCCCAAAAATATGGCTCCCTCGCAGATATGAGAGTGTTGTAAAGGATCCATGCCTATTTTTAACAGCGTTTGAGAGGAGTGCAGAAACAAACGTAGTACAAAAAGGGCACCGACAGCTTCTGTCAAAAGCTCGGCCCAAATCTCGCGGCAAGGAATGAATCCAGCGAGGAGGAGGAGGGCCGGCTGTGAAATCGCCCTGATGGGCCCATCTTTAAAGCGTTACGGAAGAGGCAACTCTTTCTATAATTCACCGACTTCAAAAGTATGTTTGACATCATTGTCGGGAAAATTATGTTAACCATGGATTACGGTTACAATCAAAGTCTGTAGTGAGAAGTCGAGAGGCTTAGTAGTAAATTTTCAAAGCCGGGCGCCCGGGCTGAGCCGTTTGACTCCCATTAGCGTCAGGAGGGCTCGCAGGGCTCAGTCCGCTTTGAAAACTGACCCCAAACTCCCTCCAACTCCTTTTAAGAAGTTCCAGATGACCAGGCAAGACCGGCAGAAAGAACCATTCCGGCATGGTATTCTTCTTTGGAGGCATCTGAAAGTTATTTGAATTCTCCTGCTCTCAAAACTACTTCCAGTGTTGGAGTTGATGATGATGTTGTTGTTGTATTGTCAAAGGCTTTCATGGCCGGCATCACAGGCTTGTTGTGTGTTTTCCGGGCTGTCTGGCCATGTCCCAGAAGCATTCTCTCCTGACGTTTCGCCCACATCCGTGGCAGGCATCCTCAGAGGTGTGAGACATGACTGAAAGGCTCACAGCAATCTATTGTTGTTGTTGTTGATGATGTTGTTGTTGTATTGTCAAAGGCTTTCATGGCCGGGACCACAGGGTTGTTGTGTGTTTTCCGGGCTGTCTCGCCATGTCCCAGAAGCATTCTCTCCTGATGTTTCGCCCACATCTATGGCAGGCATCCTCAGAGGTTGGGAGGTCTGTTGGGGTTTATATCCCTGTGGAATAATGTCCAGGTTGGGAGAAAGAACTCTAATAATAATAATAATAATAATAATAATAATAATAATAATAATAGGGTGGTTGTGTGTTTTCCGGGCTGTCTGGCCATGTCCCAGAAGCATTCTCTCCTGACGTTTCGCCCACATCTGTGGCAGGCATCCTCAGAGGTGTGAGATATGACTGAAAGGCTCACAGCAATCTGTTGTTGTTGTTGTTGTTGTTGTATTTATATCCCGCCCTTCTCACCCCAAAGGGGACTCAGAGCAGCTTGCAAATTAAACTTACATACCATATTATATTATTGGCATAGCACAATACTGGCAATAAATTACCATATTTTACTATATCTATATATTGTAATATTATTAATAATAATAGCATTCAATAGCCTTCCCAGCCTCACCTCCTGGCCTGGGGGGATCCTTTGTTCAGAGTCGTTAGCTGCCCCTGATTGATTCCTGTCTGGAATTCTTCTGTAATCAGAGTGCTGCTCCTTATTATATTGTATTACATTATTTATTTATTTATTTATTCAGAGTCGTTAGCTGCCCCTGATTGATTCCTGTCTGGAATTCTTCTGTTTTCAGAACAATGCTCCTTATTTACTGTTACCAGTATTTTAAAAAACTCCAAAATCAGAACAGTAAATAAGGAAGCAGAAGAATTCCAATCAGAGGCAGCTAATGACTCTGAACAAAGGATTTTCCCCAGGCCAGGAGGTGAAGCTGGGAAAGTCTGGCATGTTCAACTCTATCCAGCTTCTGGGTAACAAGATGCAACAAGAGGGTCTCGGAGCCCCGAGAGAGCTGTTGCCTGCCCAACCCCACGGAGCCCTGTTTCTCCTCATTTCACTTGGAAACGGGATTATTATTTGCACTTCCTTCCACCACTTAACCTCCCTGTCTTCAGGAAAAGGCCAACACCAGCCAGGTCCCAAAGGGATAGAAACATACACACACACACAACCTTTACCTTGACGTTTCCCTATGGAATGCAGACACGGACGTTTCCACTTACAGACGTTTCCACTTACAGACGCCTTTCACTTTTGACTTCACCAAATGGATTCTAAAGAACCTTTTTGTACAGTTCGTTATGCTGAGTATGCTTTCTGTTGTCAAAGTCTTTCATGGCTGGAATCACCGGGTTGTTGTGACTCTTCCGGGCTGTCTGGCCATGTTCCAGAAGCATTCTCTCCTGACGTTTCGCCCACAACTATGGCAGGCAACCTCAGAGGTTGAGGGGTCTGTTTCCAACATCGTTGTGGGAGAAACGTCAGGAGAGAATGCTTCTGGAACATGGCCAGACAGTCCGGAAAACACACAACAACCCTGTATGGTATACCTCACAACCTCTGAGGGTGCCTGCCATAGATGTGGGAGAAACGTCAGGAGAGAAAGCTTCTGGAACATGGCCAGACAGTCCGGAAAACACACAACAACCCTGTATGATATACCTCACAACCTCTGAGGGTGCCTGCCATAGATGTGGGAGAAACATCAGGAGAGAATGCTTCTGGAACATGGCCAGACAGTCCGGAAAACACACAACAACCCTGTATGGTATACCTCACAACCTCTAAGGATGCCTGCCATAGATGTGGGAGAAACGTCAGGAGAGAAAGCTTCTGGAACATGGCCAGACAGTCCGGAAAACACACAACAACCCTGTATGATATACCTCACAACCTCTGAGGGTGCCTGCCATAGATGTGGGAGAAACATCAGGAGAGAATGCTTCTGGAACATGGCCAGACAGGCCGGAAAACACACAACAACCCTGTATGATATACCTCACAACCTCTGAGGGTGCCTGCCATAGATGTGGGAGAAACGTCAGGAGGGAATGCTTCTGGAACATGGCCAGACAGGCCGGAAAACACACAACAACCCTATATGATATACCTCACAACCTCTGAGGGTGCCTGCCATAGATGTGGGAGAAACATCAGGAGAGAATGCTTCTGGAACATGGCCAGACAGGCCGGAAAACACACAACAACCCTGTATGATATACCTCACAACCTCTGAGGGTGCCTGCCATAGATGTGGGAGAAACGTCAGGAGAGAATGCTTCTGGAACATGGCCAGACAGGCCGGAAAACACACAACAACCCTATATGATATACCTCACAACCTCTGAGGATGCCTGCCATAGATGTGAGCAAAATTTCCCTAACCCTAAAATCAAGACAGCAAATAAAGAATAACACTCAGAAAATGGGAATTCCAGACAGGAAACAATCAGGGCCAGCTAACACCTCCCAACAAAAGATTCCCCCAGGCAAGCTTTGAAGCTGCAAGACTATTCAGTGCTGAACAAAGTGGCCAATTGAAACTTTCACACAGACAAGAGTTCTTTCTCCCACCCTGGATATTATTCCACCGATATATAAACCTCACTTGCCTAGTTTCCAAAAGACAACTTCTGAGGATGCCTGCCACAGATGTGGGCAAAACGTCAGGAGAGAACGCTTCTGGAACATGGCCATACAGCCCGGAAAACACACAACAACCCTATATGATATACCTCACAACCTCTGAGCATGCCTGCCATAGATGTGGGCGAAACGTCAGGAGAGAATGCTTCTGGAACATGGCCATCGTGAAGATCTGCCAGGTGAGCTTACCAGAAAACACGACAAGGAAGCCCAGAGGGAGCGAAGTGGAGGGGAGTCGTTTGTTTGTTTGTTTTAACAAAATCCATATTGATATCATTACATTTCCTAGGGAGGAGGGCAGCTGTAATTAATGGATTTCTCTCCTTCCCTTAATGCACTCATTTGTCAATTCCAAAAAACACACACAACGGCCAATCAATTTTGATGTATTTAGTAAGCAATTTGTCAAAGAATGCTGCAGAGCAGTTAATATATTAATTCTTGGTAGAGTTTCTGGAGGACTTCTCCATAAATTTTATATACATATGTGCGTAAATAATATCTTCGGGCCGAGAAGAGGATACCAGTAAACGGAAAGTGCCCTCTCACTATGGTAGGATTCTGGGAAACAAATTTAACAAAAAAGGGAAATAAAATAAATATATGCTCTATTTTAAAAGATTGCCATCCTCCCATGGATGTGGGAGGTCAATTAATTCTGGGCCCAATCTAAGGTTCTAGTTTTCTCCTTTATTTTCCTGTCTGGTCCCTTGCAAACTTTTAATAACCTTTCAATGAGATTTTGATAGAGATATCATAATATATGGATTCTAATTTGGCTCCTTCTATTTATTTGTTTGTTTGTTTATATGTGGCCAGCATTAATAATAATAAATTTTATAATAATAATAATAATAATAATAATAATAATAATAATAATAATAATAATAATAACTCCTCAAAGCACAGCAGACAAAAAACCATTACAAGAAAACCACACTACAAACTAGAGCTGACAGCCGTTACAACAAATTGCTGGAGGCTTAATGACTGATGTTGGAGAAGGCCGTGGTACCCGTGTTCTGTTGGCAAGCTTTTAATAAATAGTTTTAATAAAGATCTTGGAAATGTTAGTGCTTTAATCTCAGTGCTCTGGATTCCCAGTAGCCATGTTGGCTGTACTATAGAAATACAATTTTTCCAAACTTTAGATAGGTCTTTGGTTTGGTTAGCTCCAGCTCCTGCCAACCTAGCAGTTCGAAAACATTCCAATGTGAGTAGATCAATAGGTACCGCTGTCAGCTCTAGTTTGTAGTGTGGTTTTCTTGTACTGGTTTTTTTGTCTGCTGTGCTTTGAGGAGTTATTATTATTATTATTTTATTATGACGCAGCAAACAAGATAAGATATGTTGGATTTCGTATCACAAAATCACAAGTCGAACACTTCTCAAGTGTTATTATTATTATTAGCCCCAGCTCCTGCCAACCTAGCAGTTCGAAAACATTCCAATGTGAGATCAATAGGTACTGCTGTCAGCTCTAGTTTGTAGTGTGGTTTTCTTGTACTGATTTTTTTGTCTGCTGTGCTTTGAGGAGTTATTATTATTATTATTATTATTATTATAAAATTTATTATTATTATTATTATTATTATTATTTTATTATGACACAGCAAACAAGATAGATATGCTGGATTTCGTATCACAAAATCACAAGTCGAACACTTCTCAAGTGTTATTATTATTATTAGCCCCAGCTCCTGCCAACCTAGCAGTTCATAAACCTGCCAAGGTGAGTAGATCAATAGGTACTGCTGTCAGCTCTAGTTTGTAGTGTGGTTTTCTTGTACTGGTTTTTTTGTCTGCTGTGCTTTGAGGAGTTGTTGTTGTTATTATTATTATTATTATTATTATTATTATTATTATAAAATTTATTATTATTATTATTATTATTATTTTATTATGACACAGCAAACAATGCTGGATTTCGTATCACAAAATCACAAGTCGAACACTTCTCAAGTGTTATTATTATTATTAGCCCCAGCTCCTGCCAACCTAGCAGTTCGAAAACATCCAAATGTGAGTAGATCAATAGGTACCGCTCTGGCGGGAAGGTAACAGCGTTCCATGCCGTCATACCAGAGGCCACATGACCTTGGAGGAGTCTATGGACAACGTCGGCTCTTTGGCTTAGAAATGGAGATGGGCACCAAACCCCAGAGTCGGACATGACTGGACATAACATTAGGGGAAATCTTTACCTTTTTATAATCTTTAAATGTCCAGGTAAGTTACAAGCTGACAAGCCGAGTGTTCTGCCTTCATTGATCCGTCCACCCCACAAGTAACAACCCATGTAGGTCAGCCCCATTGCAACCCCATCCCCCACTTGGGACATGGCTTTTGGACACTTGGTCCAGCTAGACAACGGACAACGCTTCCCTTGTTCCGCCTTTTAACTCCCTTCCACACACACCCCGGCTTGTCTTTTTTCTAAAGAAAATAAAGCCTCTTTCTTACAACCCTCGGAATTCACACTCTATTAAATTCAGTGGGATTTAGGGTGAAAAAATTTAAAAAAATCACCCTAAAATTACTTTTCTTCCTCTGGACGGTGGGAGACAAAAGATGAAAGGCCAAGAAGAGGCAGCTGTATATTTACCAAGCCTTTTCTCCCAAAGTCTACCCTTCGAGGGGACCATCAGACGGCCCATTGTCACTCCTGTCGTCTGATGGAGGGAGATCTTCTGTTCGCAAAGCACACAGAGTATTCCTTCAATGACCCTGGCGGGGCAAAGGTCACTTATTATAAATGGATAATGAGACCTAATGCAATGTTCTGGGCCCGGACAAAGAAAAGGCTTATCCGCAGCCCCTTGCGGCTCCACCCCACCACCACGCTCTTAATGGAGCCAAACAATCGGCAGAAATGCTATCCAGAGGCCCGAGACAGAGAGAAAACGGCTGCCTTCGGAGCCCTGATAGACAGATACAAATCGCGACCCTGAAATGGCGCCAGAATCCCTTTTACGGCTCCGCACGGCAGACAGCCGCGGCCATTCACCCCCCAACTTCCCATTTAGCCATTTGCTGGCAATTAAACGCACTGACGGAAGCGATAGCGCATCAAAACGCCGGCCGCCACGACTAATGTGAGACCATTACATGGCTGCGGCAGGTAAGCAGAGCGCTTGGGTTCGAACAGATCCTTCCCTGAGGGAGCAGGAGGGGGTAGCAGCATTTTCTTGGGCATTTCACGAGGGTTGAATGAAAAGTAATGCCTCCGCCTTCGTAACTCCTCAAGTTACTGGCTTGCTCAGTAGACTCTCCTCTACAGTGAGTTCCCTTTGGAGGAAAGCCTTAGCATTGAACGGTTGTGTTGTTAAAGGCCCGGGCTGTGGCTCAGGTGGGAGAGCAAGCCACCTGCAATTAACTGCAATGAATCACTCTGACCAGGAGGTCATGAGTTCGAGGCCCGCTCGGAGCCTATGTTTGTTTGTCTTTGTTTTATGTTAAAAGGCATTGAATGTTTGCCTATATGTGTAATGTGATCTGCCCTGACTCCCCTTTGGGGTGAGAAGGGCAGAATATAAATGCTGTAAATAAAATAAATAACTAAATAAAGTGCCAAGTATGGAACCCTGTGCAGACGGGGAAGCCTTAGCATTGGACGGTTGTGTTGTTAAAGTGCCAAGTATGGAATCCTGCGCAGACAGTCGGTCAGTGCGACTTAAGCAACGTGTAGTCACTGAATTCTTGACAGCCAAAGTTGTCATGCCAAAGGATAATCTATCTCTTCCCGATAATGAAATAAGATCTGTGGGGACATCATTATGTTTCTGATGAATTATAACTAATTTAACTAATTTACGACACCATAAAGACTTCCAGCAACGTGCGGAAAGGAACGAGGAAGTACTTCATCAAGGACTCGGTGTCACAAGTGGATGATGAAGCAGCCAGAATCGAGCAGACCCTCATGAAGCCGGAAGCTGGAAAATTTTAAATTGCCTCTGTATCTGTCTATATATGTTGTATGTCTAATAATGGCATTGAATGTTTGCCATGTAGATGTGCACTGTGATCCGCCCTGAGTTATTTAAATACTGTAAATAAATAAATACAGTAGAGTCTCACTTATCCAAGCCTCGCTTATCTGAGCCTCTGGATTATCCAACGCATTTTTGTAGTCAATGTTTTCAATATATCGTGATATTTTGGTGCTAAATTCGTAAATACAGTAATTACTACGTAGCATTGCTGTGTATTGAACTGCTTTTTCTGTCAAATTTGTTGTCTAACATGATGTTTTGGTGCTTAATTTGTAAAATCATAACCTAATTTGATGTTTAATAGACTTATCCTTAATCTCTCCTTATTATCTAACATATTCGCTTATCCAACGTTCTGCCGGCCTGTTTATGTTGGATAAGTGAGACTCTACTGTATATATATAACTTTTCCAAGACAACAGCCATTTTTGATAATCTAAGATTGTGTTTTTTTTTCTCCAGCTTTTTTATGGCTATTGTTTTCCTTCTCCTCTTTAATAGTGGAATTAATTTACCAGCCCGGCCCTCTTCCCCATAGCAACGCATGCCAGATACCACGAACGACGTCTGCCAAGGCAAGACAACACACCACGGGAGGCCTGCCATCCACCATGCCGATTGGATTAAGCGCTTCCACTTTGCTCCCTGGGATCTCGAGATATTAAATTAGAGTCTCCACTTTTTCGGTTTTCACGCACAAATTAGCGTCTGGGGGAGTCCAAGGAAGCCGGCACATCTCAAGCCAAGAAGTCTCAAGAGACTTCTAAAAAAAAACATGTGCGTGGAGACACACATAGGAAAGACAAGACTTTTGAAAGTGATCTCACTGGCACAGATGTGGGCGGAACGTCAGGAGAGAATGCTTCTGGAACATGGACAGACAGCCCAGAAAATACTCAACAACTCAACAACTTGTACCCTCGGTTTGCTTCTGACATGAGAAATAAATAAATCGAGAGGACGTCTAAGGACAACAAAACTCTTTGTCATGGAAGATGGAGCAACAACACACACACACATGAGTCGAGCACAAGCTCCAGATGTCGAAAATGGAAAAGATGGGGAAAGCCTTTACCTCTGTTTATGTATTGCCTGTCCTTGTTAATTGTATAACGGCATTGATTATATTTGCTCTGTAATCTGCCTGAGTCTCCTCAGGGAGACAGAGCGGAATATAAATAAAGTATATTATTATTATTATCATTATTATTATTATTATTTGAAACACAACAAGATGAGTCCACAGCAGACACTCTGATGGCTGTTTTATTGGCTCACACGTCGGACACTTCCCAAGTGTCTAGGACTGTGTGATGTATTATTATTATTATTATTATTATTATTATTATTATTATTATTATTATTATTATTATTTTCAAACAAGATAGATATGCTGGATTTCATATCACAAAATCACAAGTCGAACACTTCCCAAGTGTCTAGGACTGTGTGATGATGATGATGATGATGATGATGATTATTATTATTATTATTATTTTATTATGACACAGCAAACAAGATAGATATGCTGGATTTCATATCACAAAATCACAAGTCGAACACTTCCCAAGTGTCTAGGACTGTGTGATGTTTTTTATTATTATTATTATTATTATTATTATTATTATTATTATTATTACAGTAGAGTCTCACTTATCCAACATAAACGGGCCGGCAGAATGTTGGATAAGTGAATATGTTGGATAATAAGGAGGCATTAAGGAAAAGTCTATTAAATATCAAATTAGGTTATGATTTTACAAATGAAGCATCAAAACGTCATGTTAGACAACAAATTTGGCAGAAAAAGTAGCTCAATACGCAGTAATGCTATGTAGTAATTACTATATTTATGAATTTAGCACCAAAATATCACGATATATTGAAAACATTGACTACAAAAATGTGTTGGATAAACCAGAACGTTGGATAAGCGAGTGTTGGATAAGTGAGACTCTACTGTATTATTATTTTATGATGACACAGCAAACAAGATAGACATGCTGGATTTCGTATCACAAGATCACAAGTCGAACACTTTCCAAGTGTCTAGGACTGTGTGGTGTATTTTCGGATGATGCACACAGATCCCAGCAGGGTGGCCTTTTGCAGTTGGCAGATCGTAATTTTGTCAATGTCTATTGTTTCCAAATGCTGGCTGAGATCTTTTGGCATGGCACCCAATGTGCCGCACAATCATTATTATTATTATTATTATTATTATTATTATTATTATTATTATTATTATTATTATTATTTGAAACACAACACAATGAGTCCACAGCAGACAGTCTGCTGGCTGTTGTTTTGGATCACACGTCGGACACTTCCCAAGTGTCTAGGACTGTGTGATGTATCTGAAATAATGCGTGCAGATCCCAGTAAGGTGGCCTTCTGCAGCTGGCCATTTTGTTGCCAATTGTGTTTAAGTGCAGGCCATGGCTTTTAGGCTCTGCACCCAGTGTGCCGACCACCACTGGGACCCCCTTGACTTGGCTTGTGCCAGAATCTTTGTGGTTCGATCTTTAAATCCTCATATCGTGTCAGTTCTTCCAGTTGTTTCTCCTTAATCCTGCTCTCACCTGGGATATGATTATCATCATCATCATCATCATTATTCATCATATAAAAGCCCCAAATCCACACAGCAATCAGTCTCCTGTTTGACAGATTTTGCATCTGTAGAGCCCAACAGTGCATTATGGAAGGGAATGAAGGCACGAACCACGGGTCAGACACACACACCCAACCCATGTATCGTCAACACCAAAGCCTCGAGCCACAACCACTTCTCTTGTGAGTTCCATACTGAGCCTTGTGAAGGGAAAACGGCAAGCGACTTACGGCCAAGGAGGAGGTACTGGTAACACTGCATGGCGTCTGCGGCCAGGAGGAGCGGGTGGTTCAAGTTAAAGGGCGGCTGCAGTTCATTCCACTGGGGAGTCCTGCGGAAGCAACGCAAGAGGATTAATATTTCAGCTGGATGAAGAATCAGCATCTGTGTCATCGCATCCCAATTATTTATGCAAGAGAGTGCCGTGTTTATAATTATTTAAAGTCACTGGCGACAAGGAACACGGAGAAGGGGAACGAGTGGCCAGAACTTGAGGGGGAAAAAATCACACCCCGCCGTGGCCATACATTCCCCTCCGCATCACAATCGGCAAAGTTACAAGATATTGATCCGGCCAGATTTCGCAATCCCATTAGAAGTTTGGAAGACGGTCCGTTGTCATTTTAATCAGGGCCGGCCTCTCGTCAGTCACTTGAAAAATCACGTATTGATCCGCCGAGGCCAGGAATGAACCAGCGCTGAAGAAGATTGGAGCCTGTCCCTCCGTCAACCAAATTCAATCAGAAATATTTCAAAATGTCAAATGCACGGGCAATTTCCCCCTTCAGCAATGCCTGTTTGGTTGTATTCTCTGTTTAAGACCTCTCTCTTTTTAACATGCATGGGATGATGGGTCTCGGCACTCATGGTATGTTACCACTGGGCAAATAGGCCGGATCGGGCTCCGGGGACCTTTCCGAGGGGCCGACCTGTCTGCCGCCTGACTCTGCCTTTCCTCCAATGAGTATGTTTATTGGTATATGTCATTTTATCTGTTTTTGATTTGTTTTCTACTGTTGAGTTTCTTAATGTGGGATTTGTGTATTGATAGTGTTTAAATGCAATTTGTGCCATGCTTGTATTGCAACTGATTGCATCATCCAGAATGTACCATAGTGTGGAAAGAGTTAATTGCCAAGAAGCTACGATGTCCTTTACGTGTGGCTGGAACTAGGGAGTATCCAGACACAAGTGTTTGTGCATAACAATTGCGTCAGTTCAGTTGAGTTCTGTCTGCCTAGAGTTCGAGTCAAGTTCTGTTGAAGAACAGAGCAGTCCTGTGTTCATCTGTTGTCTGCAAGTCTGTTTGTGTTGATTACTGCTGCATACAGTAAAATGTTGTAAATAGTTTTACCAACATCTCTGAGTGTCTCTTCGTTCTGCGCTCCACTGCTTCCATCCAACTACTGCTGTGCTGCAAATACTCTGACAGAGTTTTAAATTGTTTGTTACCTGGCCCTGGCCCCGTGTAAGCCGCCCCGAGTCCCCTCGGAGAGATGGGGTGGGGTATAAAAATATTATTATTATTATTATTATTATTATTATTATTATTATTATTATATTATGACACAGCAAACAACATAGATATGCTGGATTTCATATCACAAAATCACAAGTTGAACACCTCCCAAGTTGATTTTTCGATCTTGGCCTTGATTGCCTTTGTTCTGATGGCTTGCTCCTGGGCTGCAAGGATCAGGCCTTCTGTCTCCTTCTTCAGGGTCCCATTCGTGAGCCATAGCCAGGTCTTCTCCTTATCAGCTTTTCCTTCAATTTTGTCAAGGAACTTTCCATGCAATGTTTTGTTGTGCCAGCTGTCAGCTCTAGTTTGTAGTGCGGTTTTCTTGTACTGATTCTTTGTCTGCTGTGTTTTGAGGAGTTTCTGATTTCAATCAAGGCAGGTTCTTCCCTTTGCTTTCCATCTTCTGCCAGGGCATGTTCTTCTTCTTTGACTGCTTGTTTTACTTGTAAGAGTCCTCTGCCCCCTGATCTTCTAGGCAGATATAGCCGGTCAACATCACTACTACTACTACTACTATTATTATTATTATTATTATTATTATTATTATTGTTATTGTTATTATTATTACAACATAGACAGTAATCCCAATCCATGTTTTGTGTTACATTTTTTAAAAAAACTTATTGTAAATTGTGTGAACTCTTTTTTGGGGGAAACATCTGGGCTACATAATTGTGAAGACCCTCATCAGTCCAGGAGTCTTCTCTCCAGGGTTTCACGAAACTCAAAAACATTTTAAATCATTTTGGGAGACGGTGTGGGCTACCTGACTAGTGTCCAGCTGGCCCTGGGGCAGGTGGCCATCTCCAGCGGGGTGTCGTCGCTGATCTTTGGGGCGGTGCTGAGGGGCCGGGGCTCCAGGACGTGCTCCACCAAAGTCCCGTAGCAACTCACAATGTACAAGGACTCCACCACAAACTGCCGGGACTGATCTGTTCGGGGATAAGAACACGGAATGATATTTCATTGCATTTTATTCCCTCCCAGATGCTGCCTAATTGCTTCTCACCCACCATTCATCTCCAAAGGCATAAACACTTTGGTGAACGGCGCTCACCGCTTTTGCAAACAGTAGGTTCATCACCTGATATTTCGCAAAAGGAGAGGCGTATATCTAACCCACAACTCTGTGATCTCGACAGCAGGAGACTCACTTCCCTGCTATCCATCAGGCAGAGAAATCTAAACATTGGTCCTGAAATTTCTCAGGTTGTTTGAATACAAACCCTTGACTCTCCTCAACACATTTTCTTCCTGGCTGCCATTCTACACTCACTTAGCTGGGAGTGAGCTTGATTTAACTTAATGGGACTTATTTCTGGCATGTCTATAGAGTGTTCTGCGAACGATCAGTTTCTTGTTATCCTGGCCTCACCTTCCTTTCACCATCAGCAACAAAATCATAAGCTCCCTGGAACAGGTAGCATTTTTATTTTTAACTTCTAAAAGTGTGGAGATGAAAAAAATAATTTTTTGTTTGTTTAGTTCACAAGTGGACGGTTGCTGCTTTGCTTTCGGCCATCACACTATTATTTGACTAATGTCTCAAAAGCAGAATTAACTGTTTCTGGACGCATCATGGCTGGCTGGGTTGCTGCCTGCCATCGATGTGGGTGAAATGTCAGGAGAGAATGCTTCTGGAACATGGCCCAACTCACAGCAACCCAGTGATTCCAGCCATGAAAGCCTTCGACAGCACATCATGGTTAACATTTCCACTCTGGGAGAAGAACTGTGCAAAAGTTCATGGTCTGCAATTCACAGATCAAGGCAAAAGTTTCGTACGTCAGGACCAAACAACTATTGTCGTCAATACTGTAAAAACTGGATTAATGGTAATAAGTCTTGATATAAGAAGCTGTTTGCTCAAAATACAAACCTTTCTCTCTTTTAAGGCCCGGATTGCTTGCGAACCAAGACCTGGATGAGCCAAAGACGGCGGCGACACAGAATTCTCCTCCCACCGATTTGCTGGGCGAAATTTGTGGAGCTGGTTTGCTTTTGCTTTAAAGGGGGAAAAAAGAGAGAATATGAGTGAGAAAGAGCTCAAAGACTGGCTGTTATTTAATAGTCATATAAAATGAAGTCAGGTTCAGGATAAGGACAGAGAAACAGTATTCTCAGAACTACCAAGAATTCTTATTATTAATATAAATATTATTATCAAGACCCATTGATACACATCAGATGTTAATTGGGAGGCACTCCTCTCTCAGACTCAGCTTAGGGTCCAAAGAATAACTGCTGTTCTTATTATTAATATAAAAATTATTATCAAGACCCATTGATACACATTGGATGTAATTGGGAGGCACTCCTCTCTCAGACTCAGCTTAGGGTCCAAGAATAACTGCTGTTCTTATTATTAATATAAATATTATTATCAAGACCCACTGATACACATTGGATGTAATTGGGAGGCACTCCTCTCTCAGACTCAGCTGAGGGTGCCAGAATAACGGCTGTTCTTATTATTAATATAAATATTATAATCAAGACCCATTGATACACATCGGATGTAATTGGGAGGCACTCCTCTCTCAGACTCAGCTTAGGGTCCAAGAATAACTGCTGTTCTTATAAATATAAGTATTATTATCAAGACCCATTGATACACATCGGATGTAATTGGGAGACACTCCTCTCTCAGACTCAGCTGAGGGTCCAAGAATAACTTATCTTCTTAATATTAATATAATATTAATAATAATAATAATAATAATAATAATAATAATAATAATAATTATTTATTCTTGTATCTTGCCACTATCTCCCTGAAGGGACTCAGGGCAGCTTACAACAGGGATGTGCCTAGCATAACAACATAACATCACAAAAATAGTGATTTAGAACAGTAGTTAACACAATACAGCAATAAAATGTGCACATAAATAAATACCTTAAAACTCATATAAATATTATTATCAAAACCCATTGATACACATCGGATGTAATTGGGAGGCACTCCTTTCCCAGACTCAGCTTAGGGTCCCAGAATAACTATCGTTATTTATATTAATATTACTATTAACACCCATGGGCACACATCAGATGTCACGGGGAAGAAGACCTCTCTCAGACTCAGCTTAGGGTCCCAGAGTAACTATTGTTATTAATATTATTATTATTATTAACACCCATTGGTACACATCAAATGTCATGGGGAAGCAGCCCTCTGTCAGTACCTGCTTATTGTTACGGGGCCGAAACAAAAGGAAAACGAAAGCAAGCACGATGACGGTGCGGATTTCGTTTTCGTGTTGCCTCTCGTTTCCTATGAAAATGTCGTCATTCGTTTTGTGTAGACGAACGATCAAAACTAAACGATAGCACGAAGGAAACGAAGGAAAAAAATTTGTGCACATCTCTAGTGGGCACTGTTCATCACCCCTTTCACGATTTGTCATTGCTTTTCCATTCTGGCAACCAATAATTTGATCTTCTGGGGAGACGAGCAGTTTTATTTCCTACAGAACGTGTATAAAATTAAAACTGGACAACTTTGGAATGTCTTCAGCATTCTGATTGGCCAGTGTAAACAAAACCTAACCAAAAGCACTTGGCGAATGAAACCTAAAAGTTCGGCACCCTCGAAATGGGAGGATGGGGGAAAGAACAGCTTTGATCTCGGCCTGTGTCAAAGCAAATATGTCCACTATATTTCCTGATTTTGAAGACATTATGATTCCGTATTGAACACACATGTCGCTGCACGAGGATTCAAACAACTGTATTTACCTCCTTGTACAGCGGGATTTCTCTAAGAGATCTGAATGATCAAACTTCAGAGAAATGGAAACTGGGAGTTCTCAATTTTTAAACGATTTGAAAAAAACAAACAAACCAATACATCAAAATAAAGTGAACATCAAAATAAGAATAAACAACAGAAAATATTAAAGCTTCTTTTTAAAAGATAAAATACCACTAAAGGATAAAACACTTTGATCCAAAGTAGTAAAGCACACTCCGCTGATTCTTTTAAAAATTTCCAGTTTCAAAGGCTGCGGGAATGAGAAGGTTTTTGGTGAATATCGAGAGGCGGGCGGCCTATCTTTGATCGTGGTATGGCAAAGGATGGTTGTGGGTGATATATTATATCTGCTTCCCTTATCCGTGTTGCTCAACGGGAGTGTGTTAAAAGGTGTGAAGCCTCCAAACCAAACCAAACCCCCCACCACGGTCACAACAGAAGAAGGAACAAGGGGATGAGAGCAAAAGTACGACAAGCCGCCTCTGCCGCAGCCGCGAAGCAACTCACTCATGCAGCGTGAAAGTCTGCACAAATAGACTGAAAGTAATACGAAGGACCACATTTAAGAAAGCAAGTGATTCTGTGAACTGACACCTGCTCTCTTTGCGACGTGAGCTTTGGGAGCTGTGCTCTCGCTTAGCTCCTGTGCAAGCGTTTCCACAGGGATGGAGACAAAGGGTCGGACTTGAAATTGTGTACTTTTACATGCCCGACCCCTTGTTATCCATAGTGGTTGATGCTTGTATTGTTACCTCATTAGGTGTTTTTACTGTATGCTGTGTTTTAACTGCTTATTTTGTTTGATTGTTGTATCATTGGTTTTAATCTATCTATCTATATATAAAAGGGTAATGAAATTTCGGCCTAGGACAAAACAACAAAACTACACATCCCAGAAACACTAAACTTGGCAGCACAACCCCTCATCCATGCCTCTACGTTCATACAACAAAAAGAGAAGAAAAATAAAGTCCTAATTAGAGGAAGAGACATAATTGTTTTTATCCAATTGCTGCCAGTTAGAAGGCTTGGTCTCCTAGCAACCCACTCAGCCCAGAGGACAGGCAGAGTTAGGCCTCACTTAGGCCTCTTCCACACTGCCTATAAGATACAGATTATCAGATTTTAACTGGATTAGATGGCAGTGTAGACTCAAGGCCCTTCCACACAGCTATATAACCCATTTATAATCTTATATTATCTGCTTTGAACTGGATTATCTTGACTACACAATACCATATAATCCACTTCAGTGTGCAGTCGGACACAACTGGACTTAATGGCAGGAGAAAACTTTACCCTTACCCTTTAGCCTTTGTTACTCACAATGTGCACTTTGCTTATCCACTATTGCAACCTCATTGTTTTTAATTTGATGTTTTAATTCTGTGTTGTGTTTTTTCGCCTATTGTGCATATTTATTATTGGTTTTTGTTGTTGTCCTTTGATGTGTCATATTTTATCATGGCTTGTATTTTGATTTTGCTGTAAGCCGCCCCGAGTCCCCTTCGGGGGAGATGGAGGCAGGATATAAATAAACATTATTATTATTATTATTATTATTATTATTATTATTATTATTATTATTATTATTAAGCTCTGCCCACTTGGTCTCCTAGCAACCCACTCAGCCCAGAGGACAGGCAGAGTTAGGCCTCACTTAGGCCTCTTCCACACTGCCTATCAAATACAGATTATCTGATTTGAACTGGATTATATGGCAGTGTAGACACAAGGCTCTTCCACACAGCTATATAACCCATTTATAATGGACTTAATGTAAGGTAAAACCTTTACCCTTGACCTTAACTACCACCAATTCCTCAATACTTTATTTCCCATACCACCAGACTTCGCCACAGCAACGCGTGGCCGGGCACAGCTAGTATAATAATATAATGGTAATAATATGATAATATACTACAATAATAATAGAATAATAATTGAATGATATAATATATATATATATAAATGTAATGTGCATAATTCCCTATATATATAAAAGGGTAATGAAATTTCAGCCTAGGACAAAACAACAAAACTACACATCCCAGAAACACTAAACTTGGCAGCACAACCCCTCATTCATGTCTCTACGTTCATATAACAAAAAGCTCCAGCAACTCCAGAAAACGGCCAGGCTTTGAGACTGCAAGGCTATTCACTGCTATTCCACCTGGCCAACAAAGGATTCCCATAAGCCACAGCAACGCGTGGCCGGGCAAAGCTAGTATATATATATATATATAAATGTAATGTGCGTTTTTTCCCATGGAGTAAACAACAAAACCACTGGACCAAATTGCACCAAATTAGGCCACAAAAGACATAGTCATCCAATGTATGTCTTTCAATCAAAAAATGAAAAGATGAGACACTTGAAGATGTACATTTCTACTCCTTTAACACCACGGGAAAACCAGCAAGTTCACAGGCTTGCACAGCAGCCATAAGAGTGTGGGTGGATTCTTTGCATCTGCTACAGGAAACCAGGAGCCGCCAGTCAAGAGAAAGGTCACGCTGACCAAGTCGCTTCCCAAGCCCTCCGCGGCCCAAAGACTTACGATTTTTCACAACACAGATCTAAACAGTTTTAAAGGAAACGGAATAAAGTATGTTCTATTTACACCACGTCTTTAAAACAAACGTCTTCCCCGGCACACACTGAAGCCCCGGCTTCCAGTGCCAAAACATTTTCAGTTCAAGAATGATGTTTTGTAGACAGAAAAAAGGCAGACTTGTAAAACACAATTACTCTTGTGGTTAAACGTTAAGTGAAAAAAGGAGCCGGGAGTGACCGGGGATATTATCTCCGCTTTAAACATAGGGGAAGAATATCCAACCCAATCGCCGTGCAATTCGTACAGGAAAATTCTGCAAGATCTAGGAGGGCTTCCTCATATGTATGGTGTTTTAATTCCCCAGAATGTTACCAAGGGATGCTATAATGGAGAAACCAGTGCTGATACAGAAAAAATAACAGGGAAAGATGGGGACTGTGCTAGCATGATTATGGAAATGGACCAAGCTTGGCACCATTCTCAACGAGCGTTATATACGCCGATGACTTTGCAACACAAGCAAAAGACTTTGAAACAGTCGGAAACCAACTTACTAATGCCCAAAAAGATCTCTCCAGCTACTACCTGAAGCCTAACCTTGCCAAGACACAAGTATGTGCGTTCCATCTACATCAGTGATTCCCAAAGTGGGCTCTACCGCCCCCTGGTGGGCGCTTCAGTGATCCAGGGGGGCGGTGATGGCCACAGGTACATTTGGGGGCGGGGCCAGGGAGGGGCGGGGCCTCTTCCCAAGTGCTGGAGACAGGGCTGAGCATCTAAGGGGCTTGTTAGGACACAGGGGGCGGAGATAGAGTGGGCGTGGCTTCTTCCCAAGAGCCCGAGACAGGGCTGAGCATCTATATCTCTCCTGAGGCGCTTGTTGGGACACAGAGGGTGGAGCTAAGGGCAGGGGCGGGGCCTCTTCCCAAGATCCCGAGACAGGGCTGAGCCTCTATACCTCTCTTGAGAGGCCTTTTAGGACTAAAGGATGGGGCTTGGGGTGGGGGCGGGGCCTCTTCCCAAGAGCCCGAGACAGGTCTGAGCCTCTATATTTCTCCTGAGAGGCCTTTTAGGACTAAAGGATGGGGCTTGGGGTGGGGGCGGGGCCTCTTCCCAAGAGCACAAAATAGGGCTGAGCCTCTATACCTCTCCTGAGAAACTTTTTAGGACTAAAGGGTGGGGCTAGGGGTGGGGGCGGGGTCTCTTCCCAAGAGCACGAGACAGGGCTGAGCCTCTATACCTCCTCTGAGAAACTTTTTAGGACTAAAGAGCGGGGCTAGGGTGGGGGCGGGGCCTCTTCCCAAGAGCATGAGATAGGGCTGAGCCTCTATACATTTCCTGAGAGGCCGTTTAGGACTAAAGGGCGGGGCTAGGGGTGGGGGCGGGGCCTCTTCCCAAGAGCCCAAGACAGGGCTGAGCCTCTATACCTCCTCTGAGAAACTTTTTAGGACTAAAGGGTGGGGCTAGGGGTGGGGGCGGGGCCTCTTCCCAAGAGCACGAGACAGGGCTGAGCCTCTGTATGAGAAGAGGTTCAGCCTCGTCAGTCACTTGGGAAGATGGTGGGGAGATGGTGGCGGGGTATAAATAAAGTATTATTATTATTACTATTATTGTTGTTGTTGTTGTTGTTGTTGTCTTCTCTGCATGGCAGCTGCTCCCCATTTGTGCCCATCCTCATTTATTCCCTTTTTTCGGGCTTCTCCCTGAACGTTTCCCAATTGTTTGTAGCATTAAAGTTCTTGCCGAAACACACACGGCTCATTCACAACCTTGTATTCGGCGAATCAGTAATTCACTTTTTCCACGCTAAGCCCCGTTCCAAATTCTTCCTTTTTAGTGGTTTCTTTCAAGCTTAAAATCAACTGCTAAAAATAATTACAAGCCCCCGTATTATTATTCTTCTTCTCCTCGGCGCAAGCAAACCGGGCTGACAAATCTATACTTAATTTTGCTGACATTATTTTAGGTCTCATTAAGAGCGTAATGAAAACAGCATGCAGGCTTGAAAAAATAAAATCACTTCCCGCCCCCGCCTCGGATCGTACTTAAATTCTTCCCAATCGCTGCGTAAGCAACAGAGGTTCATTTTCTCCGACAACGTGCTACGATCGCGGCATCAAACGGACCGCAGGAGAGTTTTGCGAGCACATTTCCAATGATTTAAGGTCTATTACATTCCATATATTCTTCACTTTAATCTAGGGCTTTTAATCTTGGCTCGGCCGACGTCATCCCTGGTTGGCAAGGGAATGCGCTTGTTCTGACGACCGACGCGAGGCGCATCTCTCTCTACTTATAGCCCTGATGGGTATTTGACAAGCAATCCACATTCAAGCTTTTCCCTTTCTTTAATGAAATGTACCTTCCAAGGATGCTCTAATAAAAAAAAATAGTAATAGCATCAGATGGCAATTTAAGCAGGGACGGTAATGCGGAGTGCAAGCTGAAAGACTGGCTTGGCTCAACAACTCCCAAACTCATGTCATACTCAGAAGATAAAGTGCTCAAATACATGGCCACAGAAGTGCACGGCAATTAGTGTTGTGCTTTCGTAAGGAATCGCTGTTCATTTTGTGCAGTTTCGTTCGTGTGGTCTCATTTTCATACAAACGAAAATGGGCTGCCTATACGACACGAATTTTCGTCTGGCTAACAAAAAACACGAATATTTTCCTGCCGTTGGTAGCAATGGAAGGACTTCCGAGGCTCATCCCAGCCGCCCTTGGTTTTTGGGCTAGGTGGTGAAAGTCGCCACACTCCTTTGCCTCTTTTAAAAAGCAGCTAAAAAATTGGCTTTTTAGCTGCGCTTTTGAATAAATCATTCCCCAATACCAAAATTTAGATTAATACTCCTTTCTCCGCACAGGTCCCTCTTTCCATAATAATTTGGAAGTTCATCTCCCACTCCATCGGTCTAGAAACATTTGCACTTTGTCCTTGGCCCCTTTAGAACTATATTTTTGCACTCCATGCTATCCCCTCCACCAACCTGGTTGGTCCATTATTCTATTTTATTTTAATCTGATTTTAGTTGTTAACTGAGTTTTGATGGCCTATTGCACTGTTTTGCCTAAGGTAACTGTTTGTATAACTGTCGATTTTACTGTATTTTTATTGTAATATGCTTTAACTGTTCTACCTGTTTGTATTTTTGGGCTTTTGTCCCGTGTTAGCCGCCCCGAGTCCCAGCCGGGAGATGGTGGCGGGATAGAAAAATAAAGTTACTTACTTTCTTACTTACTTACACAGGGAGGAAATTTCGATCCCTTTTAGCCCACCAACTTTTAAAACATTTGGATCTTCTCCCAGACTATTATTGTAATTAATAAAATTATTATTATTAACACCCATTTCCACATATCAGATGTAATGCAGAGGCCTTCCTCTCCCAAGCTCAGCATTAGATTCCCAGAGTAGCTAGCTAGTGTCCCATATATATATATAGATAGATAGATAGATAGATATAGATAGATAGATATATACTAGCTGTGCCCGGCCACGTGTTGCTGTGGCGTAGTCCTAAGTGGGGTTTCCCTAGGTATGAAGCAGCCAGGCTTTGAAGCTGCAAGGCTATTTAATGGTATTCAAGCTGGCCAACAATGGCGTTCCCTAGCAGCCAGGCTTTGAAGCTGCGATGTTATTCAATGGTGTTCAAGTTGGCCAACAATGGAATCCCCTGGGTATGAATGCAGGCAACAGCCCAAGGAGGACAACAAGAGGCAACGGCTTGATAGTTTTCAGGGTAGAACTACGTGTGAGGGTTGCTGCCAGACGTGGTAACTCCAGGCCAGGTTCCCACCCATCTCCCAGCAAGGGGAAGTTATAGAGATCTGCAACATATGGCCACAGTATTGTGTTTTTCCATAACTGCTCTGCATGGCTAGCTGTGACAAGCCAGACCTGAAGTTTCCCAATGGAGGGTCCCTAGCAGATCAGTCAATAGACAATGGGCCCCTATCATTTCTTCTTCCTTCTTAATAGATTATTATTATTATTATTATTATTATTATTCTGAGGCATTATAATATCTGTTGCCTAGTCCAGATCAGAAGCTTGCCTGAAGAGGACCAGAGAAGGAAGAGGCCCACCTAGGCAATAGGACACTACACAATAATAAATCAAATAAAATAATAATTATTATTATTATTATTATTATTATTATTATTATTATTATTCTGGGGCATTATAATATCTGTTGCCTAGCCCAGGTCAGAAGCTTGCCCAAAGAGGACCAGAGAAGGAGAAGGCCCACCTAGGCAATTTTGACCCAAATCGGGATTTTAATGTTATTGTCTATATTGACTTTTATGACTGTTTTTAATCATGTTGAAGTTTTACTGCTCAGTTTAATGTTTTATCTGATTTGTGCTGTTGTGTCTGGGCATGGCCCCATGTAAGCCGCCCCGAGTCCCTCCGGGGAGATGGGGCGGGATATAAGAATAAAATTATTATTATTATTATTATTATAGGCAATAGGACACTACACAATAATAAATCAAATAAAATTATTATTATTATTATTATTATTGGGCATTATAATATTTTTTGCCTAGCCCAGATTAGAAGCTTGCCTGAAGAAGACCAGAGAAGGAAGAGGCCCACCTAGACAATAAGATACTACACAATAATAAATGAAATAAAATTATTATTATTTATTTATTTATTTACAGTATTTATATTCCGCCCTTCTCACCCCGAAGGGGACTCAGCGTGGATCACATGACACATATAAGGCAAACATTCAATGCCTTTTTAACATAGAACAAAGACAGAGACAAATGCAGCTCCGAGCTGGCCTCGAACTCATGACCTCTTGGTCAGAGTGATTTGTTGCAGCTGGCTGCAGCTGACTGCTCACCAGCCTGTGCCACAGCCCGGGCTAATATTAAATTTATTATTATTATTATTATTATTATTATTATTATTATTATTATTATTATTATTATTATTATGAGGCATTATAATATCTGTTGCCTAGCCCAGATCAGAAGAGGACCAGAGAAGGAGGAGGCCCACCTAGGCAATAGGACACGACACAACACGTCACATCAAGACATTATGGGCACAAGAAATGGGAAGCTCAATGCAAAATCCTCACACGGAGTTCTGCCCCCGGTCACGTATCGCTTGCACGGGAGGAAGAATGAGCTCATGCAATTGACGGAGGAGAAGATGAGGATGGAAAGCAAGCCCATGGCCATTCCCAGTGAGGACAGCAAAATCATTAGAAGGCATGCCGGGATTGAACGGGACTCACCAGGGAGCTTTTATGGAAAAACATCCTGCTCCAAACAGGTAAGGTCTTCGTGGGGAAACAGGGGGGAGAAATGCACAGAAATTAGATGGAAGAGGTCAACGTCAACAAGCAACAGCGTCAAATCAGACCATTGGAGAAAAAAAGTTAACATTATCAGTTTCCAAAAAGGAACCCAAAAAGGGCTAAAAATGTATCACAAGCAACATTGGAGGGCTTGAAAACAACAGTCTCATGCTGAACTAACTCCCTTTTTATTTGTTCCGTAAAATATCATTTTTTTCCCACCATCTTCGTTTCATCACAAGGGATTAGTTCTCATGGAGGTGGTAATCCCGGGTCTGCTTCAAAGTCCAGAGCTGGAAAAGTTACTGTCGTGCAGACACTCAGTTGTTGACATGTCGCACAAGGTTGCCATGCTTCACTGAGATTGTGTAGTGTGCACACAACATATCTCTGCATGCAGATATTGAGCAGATGTGGGACTGCCGTATGTTAGGAAAAGAAACAAATGACCGACTCTGGGGGTTGGTGCTCATCTCCATTTCTAAGCCGAAGAGCCGGCGTTGTCCGTAGACACCTCCAAGGCCATGTGGCCATAGGTATGACTGCATGGAGCGCCGTTACCTTCCTGCCAGAGCAGTACCTATTGATCTACTCACACTCTGTGGGTTGGTGCTCATCTCCATGTCTAAGCCAAGGAGCTGGCGTTGTCCATAGACATCTCCAGGTTGTGTGGCCGGCATGAGGGCATGGAGCGCCGTTACCTTCCCGCCGGAGCAGTACCTATTGATCTACTCACACTCTGTGGATTGGTGCTCATCTCCATGTCTAAGCCGAAGAGCCGGCGTTGTCCGTAGACACCTCCAGGGCCATGTGGCCATAGGCATGACTGCATGGAGCGCCGTTACCTTCCGCCGGAGCGGTACCTATTGATCTACTCACACTCTGTGGGTTGGTGCTCATCTCCATGTCTAAGCCGAAGAGCCGGCGTTGTCCGTAGACACCTCCAAGGCCATGTGGCCATAGGTATGACTGCATGGAGCGCCGTTACCTTCCTGCCAGAGCAGTACCTATTGATCTACTCACACTCTGTGGGTTGGTGCTCATCTCCATGTCTAAGCCGAAGAGCCGGCGTTGTCCGTAGACACCTCCAAGGCCATGTGGCCATAGGCATGACTGCATGGAGCGCCGTTACCTTCCGCCGGAGCAGTACCTATTGATCTACTCACACTCTGTGGGTTGGTGCTCATCTCCATGTCTAAGCCGAAGAGCCGGCGTTGTCCGTAGACACCTCCAAGGCCATGTGGCCATAGGCATGACTGCATGGAGCGCCGTTACCTTCCGCCGGAGCAGTACCTATTGTTCTACTCACACTCTGTGGGTTGGTGCTCATCTCCATGTCTAAGCCAAAGAGCTGGCATTGTCCGCAGACACCTCCAAGGTTAGGTGGCCACTGGCAGGACTGTATGGAGCGCCTTTACCTTCCCGCCGGAGCAGTACCTATTGATCTACTCACATTGGCATGTTTTCGAACTGCTAGGTTGGCAGAAGCTGAGGCTAACAGCGGGCACTCATTCCGCTCCCGGGATTTGAACTGGGGCCTTTCGGTCTGCAAGTTCAGCAGCTCAGCGCTTTAACACACTGCGCCACCAGGGGCCCCACAAAAAATTAGGCTTATTGTATAAAAATTATCAAAAGAATTGTCGGAAATGTAAATTTCAGGAAGGGTGTGAGAAAATACGAAAATACAAAGCACTGCCCAACTTTTTAATTTGTAAGGGGCCTGCAGATTGCCCAGCCGTAAAATGTTATGAAATGTGGAAAGTACAAAAGCATTCAGGCCTGGCTGATGAGTCTCAGTCAGAACGAAACCAAAGCCAAAAAAACTTTGTCTGACATCTGTTAGAACAGGGTGAATTATTATCCGCCCGCCCAGCCTCCTTTTCGGAGCGGAGGGGAGAGGGACGGAGAGCCAACTGTTTGCAAAAGATGGACTGAAACACGATCAGGAGCAGGTCTGCCACCGCGGTTCATGTCAGGCGTCCCCCCCTGAGCATGTTTTTCTGGGCTGCTTCACACATGGCGTGGCTCAATGTGCATTAATAAAGAAGGACACTGTGCCATTTTTACATCCTCGAATCGACAGCACCAGATGGCTTCGTTGGGTGACAATAACACAGCAATGTCAAGGCAGAGGAACCGCCAGAGCTGTCCAACCGCCACGGCCATCACTCTGCGCATCACACATCACACTGCCGTCTTCGCCCAAGATCCCTTTGAGGATTTATCTGAACCTTTTAAACTCAAGGGGAAATGATAGAAAATCTAGAATTAGTATGGTTAGTTTACCAACATTTGGTTGATCAGTTTGTTAGAATGATCCTCCTTGGTTCCTGTAAGGAAGTACGATTTTTTGGTTTACAGATGTTATGTTTAATTGTGTGTTTGTGTTTTAAAAGGGTAAGTATTACAGTTATTGCATCTCAGCACTCAGCATGGAGAAGTAGGCGGAGCCAACTGCCGTTTTGTTGAAGAAGTGCAGAGTTTAAAAAAAGAGAGTCAGTCTGTGCTCTGATGAGACACGGGGAAGATTGAGGGGATCAGGGAGACTCAATTGTTCATTTTGAGTCGTTTTAAAATAAGTTTGGTGGCTTATTAAATGTAGTCTGTGCCCTGGTAAGGAACAGAGAATCTGTGATTTGTGTTTTAAAAGGATAAGTATTACAGTTATGGCATCTCAGCACTCAGAGGCTGGTTGCCATGGAGAAGCAGGCGGAGTCAACTGCCGTTTTGTAGAAGAATTGCAGAGTTTAAAAAAAGAGAGTCAGTCTGTGCTCTGATGAGACACAGGGAAGATTGAGGGGATCAAGGAGACTCAATTGTTCATTTTGAGTCGGTTTAAAATAAGTTTGGTGGCTTATTAAATGTAGTCTGTGCCCTGGTAAGGAACAAAGAATCTGTGATTTGTGTTTTAAAAGGATAAGTATTACAGTTATGGCATCTCAGCACTCAGAGGCTGGTTGCCATGGAGAAGCAGGCGGAGTCAACTGCCGTTTTGTAGAAGAATTGCAGAGTTTAAAAAAAGAGAGTCAGTCTGTGCTCTGATGAGACACAGGGAAGATTGAGGGGATCAAGGAGACTCAATTGTTCATTTTGAGTCGGTTTAAAATAAGTTTGGTGGCTTATTAAATGTAGTCTGTGCCCTGGTAAGGAACAGAGAATCTGTGATTTGTGTTTTAAAAGGATAAGTATTACAGTTATGGCATCTCAGCACTCAGAGGCTGGTTGCCATGGAGAAGCAGGTGGAGTCAACTGCCGTTTTGTAGAAGAATTGCAGAGTTTAAAAAAAGAGAGTCAGTCTGTGCTCTGATGAGACACAGGGAAGATTGAGGGGATCAAGGAGACTCAATTGTTCATTTTGAGTCGGTTTAAAATAAGTTTGGTGGCTTATTAAATGTAGTCTGTGCCCTGGTAAGGAACAGAGAATCTGTGATTTGTGTTTTAAAAGGATAAGTATTACAGTTATGGCATCTCAGCACTCAAAGGCTGGTTGCCATGGAGAAGTAGGTGGAGCCAACTGCCGTTTTGTTGAAGAAGTGCAGAGTTTAAAAAAAGAGAGTCAGTCTGTGCTCTGATGAGGCACAGGGAAGATTGATCCTAGGTTGAGGGGATCAAGGAGACTCAATTGTTCATTTTGAGTCAGTTTAAAATAAGTTTGGTGGCTTATTTAATGTAGTCTGTGTCCTGGTAAGGAACAGAGAATCTGTGTTTTAAAAGAGTAAGTATTACAGTTATTGCATCTCAGCACTCAGAGGCTGGTTGCCATGGAGAAGTAAGCGAAGAACACTCCGAAAACAGAGGAATTCCAGACATGAATCAATCAGGGACAGCTAACACCTCTGAACAAAGGATTTCCCCAGGCAGGAATGAAGCTTGCAAGGCCATGTAATGCTAATCAAGGTGATTAATTACAACATTCACACTGGCCTCCAACAGACAAGAGTTCTTTCTCCCACCCTGGACCATATATATATATATCTTCCTTGCTTAGCTTTTCCAATATGCCTCACAACTTCTGAGGATGCCTGCCACAGATGTGGGCAAAATGTCAGGAGAGAATGCTTCTGGAACATGGCCATACATCCCGGAAAACGCACAACAACCCTCACTCGCCTAGTTTCCAACATAGCTCACAACCTCTGAGGATGCCTGCCACAGATGTGGGCGAAACGTCAGGAGAGAATGCTTCTGGAACATGGCCAGACAGCTCTAAAAACACACAACAACCCTGTGATTCCGGCCATGAAAGCCTTCGACAGCACAAACATTCTAATTTCCTCCCAACCAGGTCTGGAACAAAGCAGGCCATGGGCGGGAATTCACAGATCTAACCCAGTCTCCCGAAATGTTATTTGTGAAAATAATTTCCACAAATGCGTTGCCTTTGA
The DNA here is from genome assembly GCF_035594765.1 of Anolis carolinensis. Taxonomy (NCBI): domain Eukaryota; kingdom Metazoa; phylum Chordata; class Lepidosauria; order Squamata; family Anolidae; genus Anolis; species Anolis carolinensis. Next base: position 17,899,927 of record NW_026943818.1, read on the forward strand.
TTTATTCTGCGTGTTTGAAACCGAGCCCTTGAATCCCCGATTTCTGCCTCCCTTTGCAAGAGTTTGGTTTTGGTTTTCTCTTGTTATTTCCTATTCAGCTGGAATTGCTCTTCTTTCCCTTTTACTCTTTGACTCTTTTTTTTCGGTCTGTGTCTGTACCACTAATAGGTCCTGGAAAGGATTAAAGTCTTCAGAGTTCAAAAGAGATCAAACGGATATCAGTGATTTTATGAACAAATCGTACACGAGACGATAACATCTCAGCCAGATCCCACATCAAAAAAACGTGTTATCTGCATTCTTCGTTCCATATTGCAAAAACAAACGCAACCGAGGAGCGAGCGAGCGTTCCATCGCCTGGACTTTGTAACAACTGTTTTCATTTCCCAGGGTTGGGAAAGGTAAAGGTTTTCCCTTGACTTTAAATCTATTCGTGTCCAACTTTGCTCATCTCCATTTCTAAGTTGACATTGTCATGAGTTCTGATACCTTCCCACTGGAGCAGTACCTATTGATCTACTCACATTGGCATGTTTTGGAATTCTAGGTTGTCAGAAGCTGGGGCTAACAATGGGAGCTCACCCTGTCCCACAGATTTGAACTGCGAACCTTCCGGTCAGCAAATTCTTCAGCTTAGCGGTTTAACCCGCTGCACCACCACGGCTCCCTACTCCACTCCAAAATGATGATGATAATAATAATAATAATAATAATACAGTAGAGTCTCACTTATTCAACATAAACGGGCTGGCAGAATGTTGAATAAGCGAATATCTTGGATAATAAGGAGGGATTAAGGAAAAGCCTATTAAACATCAAATTAGGTGATGATTTTACCAAATTAAGCCCCAAAACATCATGTTAGACAACAAATTTGACAGAAAAAGTAGTTCAATATGCAGCAATGCTACGTAGTGATTACTGTATTTACGAGTTTAGCACCAAAATATCACGATGTATTGAAAACATTGACTACAAAAATGCACTGGATAATCCAGAACGTTGGATAAGTGAGACTCTACTGTAAATGGGTCCAAAAGCAAATCGGACCTGAACTGAGCCTAGAAGCCACGATGACTGAACGGAGGCTGCTAGATTTGGGATCTCTCTGCTGCCTACGTAAGTGCCTCCTCATCACTCACGGCAGCATCAGGCAACGGGGAGACTTCAGAAGGCAAACCCTGCTCTTTTCTCCCCTTGACGGCTGTCAAACGGGAGCCAGTTGTGGAAATCCGGTGGGATTTGAAGCCCACGACCACGTCTGGGCAGCTGTTTCCAGAGAGGCAGAGGGAGGAGAGATGCTTCCTCAGGGCTGTGCTCCAAGGTGTTGCCCACGTAGGTGTAAGTACATCTGTCTCCTGCCATTTGTGGCAATCCACGCGCCCGCCTCTTCTCGGAGCCAGACAGATGGTCCCTGTCCTGCCTCTCTATCGCAGGCGTGTTTCGAGAAATAGGAGGGCAGATGTTAAATATGTTCAACACACGCTTTGCCCCCCGGAGGCTCGAGTTCAGGCTGCCGTCTCAATTTGGCCATTTTAGGTCTCGTCAGGCTCCAGGGAACATCGGCATCCCGCCGCCTCCTCTGCTCCACATCCTGGAATTATTTCTCTACGAGAACGCTTTTGGCTCTGGATGCTTGTGCCGGTTGTGGGTATGGGAAACTGTACTGAGCTACATGTAAATGTTATGATGAAAAAATAATAATTATTGGAAATACAATTGGCCCCCAATGGACAACGGAATCCTACACTGTCTACTTAAAAAGAACCCCACAGAAGCTTTCCGAAGCTTTAGGTGCTCTTACTGCCTATGACAGGGAAATCCTGCTGATTCCTAACCCATCTAATTCATCTATGCTGATGATCTTGTCATCACCGCTCAAGCAGGGAGCTTTGAAATGATTGAACAGAAGCTCTCAGAAGCTTGAGGTGGTCTTATTGGCTATTACAAGAAAAATCAGCTGATTCCTAAAACATCTAATTCATCTGTGCTGATGATCATGCCATCACATTGGATGACTCTCACCACATTGTTATGAGGATGACGCTCACCAGAAAATCCCAATAATTTACCTCTGCAAGGGCAGGTGACATTATGAGTGGTTGTGCACCTTTTCCAGTCCTTTCTGATTTATGCCAACCTTAAGGCAAACCTATTGTAGTTTTTTTCTGACCGTGCATGACTTGCGCAAGGCTTCCATGGCTGAGTGGAGCATTGAACCCTGGTCTCCAGAGTCATAGTCAAACACAAAGCCCACTGCACCACCCTTCAAAGTGTTTGTAATTAAGTATGAATTTTTGGTTTTCAGATTTTATGTTTAATTGTGTGTTTGTGTTTTAAAAGGGTAAGTATTACACTTACTGCATCTCAGCACTCAGAGGCTGGTTGCCATGGAGAAGTAGGCGGAGCCAACTGCCGCTTTGTTGAAAAAGTGCAGAGTTTAAAAAAGGGATTCAGTCTGTGCTCTGATGAGGCACAGGGAAGATTGATCCTAGGTTGAGGGGATCAAGGAGACTCAATTATTCATTTTTGAGTCAGTTTAAAATAAGTTTGGTGACTTATTTAATGTAGTCTGTGTCCTGGTAAGGAACAGAGAATCTGTGATCGTATATCACAGGGTGACTGCGGTTTAAAAGTAGCAGAGGAAGAAGTTCTAACTACTGTAAGTAAAAGAAATGACACTTTAGGGAGTTTGTCTTACCTCATTCTAGTATTGTAACTGTTAATAAAAGTGCCTCTAAGTGAGAAACGAAATTGTAACCACTAAGCTCTGTGCCTGAATAAACTTGTTATTGTCCTCCAACATCTAAGCCTCTGTCGCATATATTATAAAACAAGTTGCGTTACCATCTAAACTGAAGAAGAAGAAGAAAACAAATTTTAAAAAGGTCTCCTCGCTGAGTCTTTAGTTGTTGTAAGTTCTTTACAGTGTTGTATTTTCAGCAGAGGCTCCTTGTGCTCTCTTGCATGTGCAGAGATGTTTTTATGTGCAGTGTGCAGAGAGGAGCCAGAGTTCGCTTTGATGTACGCTGGGAGGAGGAGGAGGAGGAGGAGGGAGAGGCTCAACAACGCAACGTCCAGGATGTTTCTTGTTGAAGGATAACAACTCAGGCATTGGAAGCCCTGAAAGATCTTCCAAAGATTACCGTAAGCTGCGCAATATTTAACCAGCCCATCTCCAAAGGCAAGAGGGTGAAGTCAACCGTGGTCAAGCCTGCGAGGTGCAAGGCGTTTGGGCTCGGTGGCTTCCTGAGCAAACACCCGGCAGAGGAGCAAGGCCAGGCCTTAATCCGCATTCGCTTCCCCGCCCTTCGGGGACGGAGCTCGAGCCACGGAACCAACGGCAAGCGAGACAAAGTGCGCTCTGTGCGAGGGCTGAGCCACACAAAGAGAGAGAAGAAGGTGGAAGGGCAGATTAAAGGAAGGAGGTGTGCTGAAAGAGGCAGGGCAGGCACGGAAGAGGAAACAATGTCCAGCTTAACTTGTCTGGCATCCCACGCTCATGGACGTGGTTCAGGACAAGGGCTCAGGGCAAGTCGGGAGGCCTCGTTTCAGGCCCCAGATCCCACCGCACAGCCCATGCTTGGGAGCACAGTTACACACAGTTACAAAACGGATTTTAAAATAAGCATGCCATTAAGTTCAGCATGAGCCCCCCGTGGCGCCCCCCATCTGCTTAACTTGCAGAACGAAAGGTTGCAGGTTCGAATCCAGGGAGCGGAGTGAGTGTCCGCTGTCAGCCTCAGCTTCTGCAGTTCGAAAACATGCTAATGTGAGTAGATGAATAGGTATTGCTCCGGCAGGAAGGTAACAGTGCTCCATGCAGTCCTGCCAGTGGCCAGATGACCTTAGAGGTGTCTATGGACATGCAAATGTGAGTAGATGAATAGGTACCGCTCCAGCGGGAAGGTAATGGCGCTCCATGCAGTCATGCCAATGGCCACATGACCTTGGAGGTGTCTATGGACATGTAAATGTAAGTAGATGAATAGGTACAGCTTCACTGCCCACCTAGCAGATGGAAAACAGCTGTGAGTAGATAAATAGGTACAGCTTCACTGCCCACCTAGCAGATGGAAAACAGCGGTGGGTAGATAAATAGGTACGGCTTCACTGCCCACCTAGCAGATGGAAAACAGCGGTGGGTAGATAAATAGGTACAGCTTCACTGCCCACCTAGCAGATGGAAACCAGCAGTGAGTAGATAAATAGGTACGGCTTCACTGCCCACCTAGCAGATGGAAAACAGCGGTGAGTAGATATAGGTATGGCTTCACTGCCCACCTAGCAGATGGAAAACAGCAGTGAGTAGATAAATAGGTACGGCTTCACTGCCCACCTAGCAGATGGAAAACAGCGGTGGGTAGATAAATAGGTACGGCTTCACTGCCCACCTAGCAGATGGAAAACAGCGGTGAGTAGATATAGGTATGGCTTCACTGCCCACCTAGCAGATGGAAAACAACTGTGAGTAGATAAATAGATACGGCTTAAGCGGGCCGGTATTTTAATGGCCAAATAGCGAAACAAAAAATTGTCAACTGTTAAACACAATCATGTTGTGCAGTAAATAAAAATATGAGTCGATTTAATCTGAAAATCAATGGCTGAACAATGATACACAAGGTAAAATACCCTACGGAGGCCATTATTGACTGCACAACACGATTGTGTTGAACAGTTGACGACGTTTTGTTTCACTGTTTGGTATACGTTCTATGCAACCATGAATGGAAAGGTGAAGCAATGACGAGAGTGCGGTTTCTGGAACATGGTAAGAGACTTGCTTATCTCCACCGGGCATGTCACAGCAGCTGCCCCCGAAAAAGACTATTTATCGCAACAAAGAAATGTCCTTTGTGAGTCACGCAGAACAAAGCAGAGAAAATTAGGTTTTTAAAATCCTCCTCCAAGTCCCCCTTTTCCTGGAAAAATTGAGAAGCAACGAAAGGAGTCTTATGAATTTCGCTTTTAGACATTTGCTCCCACAAATACCGTACATACTCAAGTATAAGCCGACCCAAATATAAGCCGAGGCACCTAATTTTTCCACAAAAAAACTGGGAAAACATTGACTCACGTGTAAGCCAAGATACCAATAAAATTACATTAATGGAGGTATCAGTAGATTAAATGTTTTTGAATATTTACATAAAGCTCAAATTTAAAATAAGACTGTCCAACTCTGATTAAATCATTATTTTCATCTTTTTCAATGTAAATGTGCTTATGTATCCTTTTAATAATCATAGAGCGAAATAACAAATGTAATAATAATAATAAATGCAGTAAAATAATAAATGTAATAATAAATAGAGTAAAATAATACATGTAATAATAGAATTATTATAATTAATGTATTAATAATAAAATTAGAGTAAAATAAATGTAAAAGCAACAACAATAATAAGAGTAAAATAATAAATGTAATAATAATAATCAATAGAGTAAAATAATAAATATAATACCAATAATAATAGAGAAAAATAATAAATATTCCATATATACTTGAGTATAAGCCGACCTGAATATAAGCCCACCAGGACCCTCACCCGAGTATAAGCTGAGGAGTTTTTTTTTTTAGTCCTAAAAAAGGGCTGAACAATTAGGCTTATACTCGAGTATATACAGTAATTTACGACACCATAAAAATGTCCAGCAGCATGCAGAAGAATGAGGAAGTACTTCATCAAGGACTCGGGTGTCACAAGTGGATGATGAAGCAGCAGCTTCCCCTGTGGCTGGGATCGAGCATATCCTCATGAAGCTGGAAGCTGGAAAATGTTAAATTTGTGTCTGACTATATGTCGTATATCTAATAGCATTAAATGTTTGCAATGTATATGTACATTGTGATCCGCCCTGAGAAGGGTGAAATATCAATACTGTAAATAAATAAAATCCAAGAACTTTACATTATCTGGCGAAAACCTAGGTTTGTTTGAGGCCCCTTCCACACAACTAAATAAAGTCAAACATTATCTGAACTGGAATATATGGCAGTGTGAACTCAGATAACCCAGTTCAAAGAAGATATTGTGGGATTTTCTGCCTTCACCAGAACCCTAAGGATAGACATACTGTTATTATAGTTATTATTATTATTATTATTATTATTATTATTATTATTATTATTATTATCTTGACTGTTAATAACCACAGCTTTTACTAAATCCACAAGATTCACAAGGACCCTAGGGATAGACATATTATTATTATTATTATTATTATTATTATTATTATTATTATTATTATTATTATTATTTTATTATAACACAGCAAACAAGATAGATATGCTGGATTTCGTATCACAAAATCACAAGCCGAACACTTCCCAAGTGTCTAGGACAGTGTGATGTTGTTATTATTATTATTATTATTATTATTATTATTATTACTATTATTATTATTAACTTGACTGCAACCACAGCTTTTACTAAATCCACAACATTCACCAGGACCCTAGGGATAGACATATTATTATTATTATTATTATTTTATTATTATAACACAGCAAACAAGAGAGATATGCTGGATTTCGTATCACAAAATCATAAGTCGAACACTTCCCAAGTATCTAGGATAGTGTGATGTTGTTGTTATTATTATTATTATTATTATTATTATTATTATTATTATTATTAATTTGACTGCAACCACAGCTTTTACTAAATCCACAACATTCACCAGGACCCTAGGGATAGACATATTATTATTATTATTATTTTATTATTATAACACAGCAAACAAGATAGATATGCTGGATTTTGTATCACAAAATCACAAGTCGAACACTTCCCAAGTGTCTAGGACAGTGTGATGTTATTATTATTATTATTATTATTATTATTACTATTATTATTATTAACTTGACTGCAACCACAGCTTTTACTAAATCCACAACATTCACCAGGACCCTAGGGATAGACAGCTAACGCTAGAGAGGCAAATGTAAGGGAAATAAATAAAAAAATAAAATAAACAACGTAGTGTTTTAAAAAAATAATATTTGAAAACGTGAAAAATTCAGAACTGTGATGCATATGCCAAGTTTTATTAAACTGCTAAAAAACATACCGGCCAGGGCTTAGCAGGAAATCCTCGGTTTGAGTTACTAACTACCTCTGATTTCCAGCAGAAATGTATCAGATGGTTTAGAGAAAATAAGCCATTTAAAAAAAAAAAAAAGTAAACGAAGAAGACGGCGAATTTGGCAATTGTGGACAAATATTTACAGATCTGCTTGAGAGTTGCCCTGGGGTTCTCTGAGTGTTTGCTTCCTGTATTCGACCCTCTTCGACGTGCAAAAAGAAAGCGCAAGGCACGCAGAATGGCACGCAGAATGGCAGGTTTAATGTGCGAAATAGAGAAAGAGATATTGATCCAAAAACGATTGTGACTTACCCGGTGCGCTTGGTGATGGTTCCCAACGTCATGGGCTGCTTGATCTGGGCGAGCGGGACCACCACGGTCAGGCTGGGGAGCGGGGACAGGCGAGGGTTCCCGGGATTGTTGTTGGTGAAGTTGTTGTACGTGTCCTGACTGTTCAGCTTTCCTAGATGAAGGAGAGCAAGAGAGAGAAAAGAAGAGGTAGATACTTAAATACCTAAAGCCCAAGTGAGCACACTTTCCTAATGCCGAGATCCAAAAAAGCATCGACTGGTATGTATTATTGGATGGTAATAATCTTCAGCCCAGGAAGTTGTTCGGAATAACAAAACTGACAGCACTTTCCATAACAGATCTAGTTACTCCAAGTGGAGGATATTATCTATCGTTCGGAGCGTTGTTTTGCTCCTGGAATGGTTAAATAACTAATAATACAGCCATTCCAGTTGATCCGGATATCCTTTCCATTTACCCCGGACATAAACTACTGTATATACTCGAGTATAAGCCTAGTTTTTCAGCCCTTTTTTAAAGACTTATACTCGAGTGAGGGTCCTGGTTGGCTTACATTTGGGTCAGCTTATTCTCGAGAATATATGGTACATTTATTATTTTTCTCTATTGTTATTGGCATTATTACGTTTATTATTTTTCTCTATTGTTATTGGCATTATTACATTTATTATTTTTCTCTATTGTTATTGGCATTATTACATTTATTATTTTTCTCTATTGTTATTGGTATGATTACGTTTATTATTTTTCTCTATTGTTATTGGCATTATTACATTTATTATTTTTCTCTATTGTTATTGGCATGATTACATTTATTATTTTTCTCTATTGTTATTGGCATTATTACATTTATTATTTTTCTCTATTGTTATTGGCATTATTACATTTATTATTTTTCTCTATTGTTATTGGTATGATTACGTTTATTATTTTTCTCTATTGTTATTGGCATTATTACATTTATTATTTTTCTCTATTGTTATTGGCATTATTACATTTATTATTTTTCTCTATTATTATTGGTATGATTACGTTTATTATTTTTCTCTATTGTTATTGGCATTATTACATTTATTATTTTTCTCTATTGTTATTGGCATTATTACATTTATTATTTTTCTCTATTGTTATTGGCATTATTACATTTATTATTTTTCTCTATTATTGTTGCTACTATTACATTTATTTTACTCTATTTGTATTATTATTATTAATACACTTATTATTTCACTCTGATCTTATTATTATTGCATTTATTATTTTACTCTATTTATTATTATTGGTACAGTAGAGTCTCGCTTATCCAACATAAACAGGCCGGCAGAATGTTGGATAAGCGAATATGTTGGATAATAAGGAGAGATTAAGGAAAAGCCCATTAAACATCAAATTAGGTTAGGATTTTGCAAATTAAGCACCAAAACATCATGTTATACATATACAACAAATTTGGCAGAAAAAGTAGTTCAATATGCATTAATGCTATGTAGTAATTACTGTATTTATGAATTTTGCAACAAAATATAACTGAGACTCTACTGAATTACATTTATTATTTTTCTCTATTGTTATTGGCATTATTACATTTATTATTTTTCTCTAAATGGTAGTATTACATTTATTATTTTTCTCTATTGTTGCTACTATTACATTTAATTTAGTCTATTTTTATTATTATTATTAATATATTTATTTCACTCTGATCTTATTATTATTGCATTTACTATTTTACTCTATTTATTATTACATGTATTATTTTTCTGTATTTATTATTATTAATATTATTTCTACATGTATTATTTCACTCTATTATTATTAAAAGGATACATTTATTTTAGTCTACTTTTTCTCTATGATTATTAGTATTACATTTTTTATTTTACTCTATTTATTATTATTAAATTTATTATTTTACTCTATTTATTACTACATTTATTAGTTTCCATTATTATTATTATTATTATTATTATTATTATTATTATTATTATTATTATTATTATTACAAGCCGCCCCGAGTCCCCTTTGGGGGAGATGGAGGCGAGGTATAAATAAACTTATTATTATTATTATTATTATTATTATTATTATTATTATTATTATTATTATTTTATTATGACACAGCAAACAAGATAGATATGCTGGATTTCATATCACAAAATCACAAATTGAACACTTCCCAAGTGTCTAGGACTGTGTGATATATTTTTGGATGAAATTATTATTATTATTATTATTATTATTATTATTATTATTATTATTATTTTATGACACAGCAAACAAGATAGACATGCTGGATTTCGTATCACAAAATCACAAGTCGAACACTTCCCAAGTGTCTAAGACTGTGTGATGTATTATTATTATTATTATTATTATTATTATTATTATTATTATTATTATTATGACACAGCAAACAAGATAGACATGCTGGATTTCGTATCACAAAATCACAAATCGAACACTTCCCAAGTGTCTAAGACTGTGTGATGTATTATTATTATTATTATTATTATTATTATTATTATTATTATGACACAGCAAACAAGATAGACATGCTGGATTTCGTATCACAAAATCCCAAGTCGAACACTTCCCAAGTGTCTAGGACTGTGTGATATATTTTCGGATGAAATTATTATTATTATTATTATTATTATTATTATTATTATTATTATTAGACAATGACGTGATGTTAGGAAACCGTATCCATTTAAATCTATCTACATGGAAGACAAAAACGGGAGAAGTCGCCAGTCAAACCAAGTCTCCAAATCTCAGAAAGAGATGTTTTTTTGGGAGACGAAGCCTTGCGTTCTTTCTTTTGATACATGTGCATATACATATGGAAGCAACAAGTCTTTTCTTTTCAAGCGGCTGTGTAATCGATACAAGTGGCCTGATACGGAGATGAGTGTCGGACGATGGCTATTTTCAAGTCTTCTGGATTGAGGTCCTGTATCTTTCAAAATGCAAAAATGATACTTTGAAGAAACTCTCTCCGGTGCGTTTAATCTCCAGATTGGCTCCCAAGACGGGCCTTTCTCCGAGTTGGCAGATGTGGCCGTTTAATGTGCTTGATGTTGTCGTTTCGGTGCTTTTGTCCTGCTCTTCTCCTTTCCAATTTTCTCCCTCGATCGGCATCTCCGAATGTGCCCCCATCACACTCGATTGACCTCCGATTCACCCACGGCATCGGGACTCATCTCTTGACAATCCTGTCCATTATTTTATTATTAACTTAAGTGCATTTGCTCCCTCTCTTGCTCCTTCTTATCTTTCCTCTTTGATTTCATATTCCACTTCTTGGACTCAAATGCGGGTTAACCATCCTCTGTTTTTGTTTACGGCCTTTTCCCAGGCTGTTCTTCACTTGCCAAATTGTTTCCCGGTTTATTAAAAGCGTCCTCCAAATTGGTTCCCTTGGATAAAAAGTCTTTTTCTCATCTTACCTTTGAATTATTTGGAGGGAAAGGAATGGCATTATTTTGCCGTTTTTACTCCAGAGAATGTTGACTTCATTACTTTCAAACTTTTTCTCAATTTTCTTCTCCCCTCCCCTTCTCTTTTGTTCTTGTTTGGTTTTGTTCATTTCAGATAATAATAATAATAATAATAATAATAATAATAATAATAATAATAATAATAAGTGTCCAGTGTGTGATCCAATACAACAGCCAGCAGAGTGTCTGCTGTGGACTCATCTTGTTGTGTTTCAAATTATTATTATTATTATTATTATTATTATTATTATTATTATTATTATTATGCCAACTGCTTTGTTCGTTTAAGATAATAATAATAATAATAATAATATTTTTGTATGCCGCCTCCATCTCCCCAACAGGTATTTTGTGATACAAAATCAATCATATCTATCTTGTTTGCTGTGTCATACAATAATAATAATAATAACAACAACAACAACAACAACATCATCTATCTTGCTTGCTGTGTCATACAATAATAATAATAATAATAATAATAATAATAATAATAATAACATCTATCTTGCTTGCTGTGTCATACAATAATAATAATAATAATAATAACATCTATCTTGCTTGCTGTGTCATACAATAATAATAATAATAATAACAACAACAACATCTATCTTGCTTGCTGTGTCATACAATAATAATAATAATAACAACAACAACAACAACATCTATCTTGCTTGCTGTGTCATACAATAAAAATAATAATAGTAATAATAACAACAACAACATCTATCTTGCTTGCTGTGTCATACAATAATAATAACAACAACATCTATCTTGCTTGCTGTGTCATACAATAATAATAATAATAATAACAACAACAACAACATCTATCTTGCTTGCTGTGTCATACAATAAAAATAATAATAATAATAATAACAACAACAACATCTATCTTGCTTGCTGTGTCATACAATAATAATAACAACAACATCTATCTTGCTTGCTGTGTCATACAATAATAATAATAATAATAACAACAACAACATCTATCTTGCTTGCTGTGTCATACAATAATAATAATAATAATAACAACAACATCTATCTTGCTTGCTGTGTCATACAATGTCGTTGTATCAATAATAATAATAATAATAATAAAAACCAGAAACCAGTGCAGGTGGTCCCGGTGGTGATGGGCACACTGGGTGCTGTGCCAAAAGATCTCAGCCGGCATTTGGAAACATTGACAAAATTACGATCTGCCAACTGCAAAAGGCCACCCTGCTGGGATCTGCATGCATCATCCGAAAATACATCACACAGTCCTAGACACTTGGGAAGTGTTCGACTTGGGATTTTGTGATATGAAATCCAGCATATCTATCTTGTTTGCTGTGTCATAATAAAATAATAATAACAACAACAACAACAACAACAACTGCAAAAGGCCACCTTACTGGGATCTGCACGCATCATCCGAAAATACATCACACAGTCCTAGACACTTGGGAAGTCTTCAACTTGTGATTTTGTGATATGAAATCCAGCATATATCTTGTTTGCTGTGTCATACTCTGTCTTTGTGTCAATAATAATAATAATAATAATAATAATAATAATAATAATAATATACATCACACAGTCCTAGACACTTGGGAAGTGTTCAACTTGTGATTTTGTGATACGAAATCCAGCATATCTATCTTGTTTGCTGTGTCATAATATAATAATAATAATAATAATAATAATAATAATAATAATAATAATAAACGAAATCCAGCATATCTATCTTGTTTGCTGTGTCATACAACGTCGTTGTGTCAATAATAATAATAATAATATGCATCACACAGTTCTAGACACTTGGGAAGTGTTCAACTTGTGATTTTCTGATACGAAATCCAGCATATCTATCCTGTTTGCTGTGTCATAAAATAATAATAATAATAATAATAATAATAATAATAATAATAATAATAATAATAATATGCATCACATAGTGCTAAACACTTGGGAAGTGTTTGACTTGTGATTTTGTGATACGAAATCCAGCATATATCTTGTTTGCTGTGTCATAATAATAATAATAATAATAATAATAATAATAATAATAATAATATGCATCACACAGTGCTAAACACTTGGGAAGTGTTTGACTTGTGATTTTGTGATACGAAATCCAGCATATATCTTGTTTGCTGTGTCATAATAAAATAATAATAATAATAATAATAATAATAATAATATGCATCACACAGTGCTAAACACTTGGGAAGTGTTCGACTTGTGATTTTGTGATACGAAATCCAGCATATATCTTGTTTGCTGTGTCATAATAAAATAATAATAATAATAATAATAATAATAATAATAATAATAATAATAATAATAATAATAATATGCATCACACAGTCCTAAACACTTGGGAAGTGTTCAACTTGTGATTTTATGATACGAAATCCAGCATATAGATTTCGTTTGCTGTGTCATAATATGTCTTTGTGTCAATAATAATAATAAGAAGAAGAAATTCACATCAGCGAAGAAGTGTTTGAGAGCCAGCAAAGTGGTTTAGATGCCGGACGATGAGTCTGGTGGTGAAGGCTGGAGTCCCGACGTGGCCGTGGAAACCCATTGGGTGACCTTAGGGAAGTCACACGCTCTCAGCCTCGGAGGAAAGCCAAGGAATCCGGCCAAGAAATCCTCGTGATCGGTTCGCCTTAGGGTCGCCATAAGTAGGAAACAACGTGAAGGCACGCAGCACAACAAAGAAGCGCTTGTCCCGTATTGCAGAATTCAACTACAAGCGAAATTAAAAACTTTTGGTCCACGGCAAAGTTGTGTTTCCGCCAAAGTGGAAGTCTTAATGGGAAAGGACGGAGGTGACCAAAGAGTCCAACTTGGTAGCTTGTGCCGCAGAAAGAAGGCTAAAGAAATGCCTGAAAGTAACGTGAGAACGTGGTGGAAAACAAAGAGGTGTTTCTATCTATCTATCTATCTATCTATCTGTGCATCGTCTCCATGAGCTCTGCCCTGGTTTGGGAGCGATGAGCTTCTTTGGAAAGAAGCGGCTATAAATAGAATGGGATCGTGACTAACAGGTGGTTACTATGGTGTTTTAAACTTTTTTTTCTATATATTTTTAAAAGAAAAAGTGGAGCCTCTGCACACCATCTCAAGCCTGGGCTGAAAAATCTTTTTGGAAACATCTATCTCTTGCTTTTCATCCTCGCTGTATTTTCTTTCTTGTTCCCCATTTTTAAAGAAGGCCATAAATTCGTTTTGCGGCTAGTCGTAAGCGAACTGCTTTTTGCCCAGATTGCATATGTGGATGAGAAAAAGTGAACGAGAGATAAAGTGAGAGAAATTTAGGGTTGTCACCCTCTCCACATTCACGTTGGTATTATTTCTGAGGGTCTTAAAAAAACAACATTTTATTGAATACAAGATAACAATCTTTGAGGGCATAATAAATGCCTATTGTGGGTTTACAATGTGGCCAAGTGTTTCTCCATTATCTGTTCACCTTCTTTACAAGTTCATTCCCTTTACATTAACCTGAATTGTTTCTTGATTTTTCTAATTACAGTAGAGTCTCACTTATCCAAGCTAAACGGGCCGGCAGAAGCTTGGATAAGCGAATATCTTGGATAATAAGGAGGGATTAAGGAAAAGCCTATTCAACATCAAATTAGGTTATGATTTTACAAACTAAGCACGAAAACATCATGTTAGACAACAAATTTGGCAGAAAAAGTAGTTCAATGCGCAGTAATGTTATGTTGTAATTACTCTATTTACAAATTTAGCACCAAAACATCACGATATATTGAAAACATTGACTACAAAAATTGGATAATCCAGAGGCTTGGATAAGCGAGGCTTGGATAAGTGAGACTCTACTGTATCTTATCCCAATTTCTTTTTGCATTTAAACAATCCCACCACATACAGTAGAGTCTCGCTTATCCAACATAAAGGGGCGGCCGAACGTTGGATAAGTGAAAATGTTGGATAATAAGGAGGGATTAAGGAAAGTTACATTACATTATGATTTTGCAAATTAAGCACCAAAACGTCATGTTTTATCAACAGAAAAAAGAGTTCAATATACGATAATGTTATGTAGTCATTACTGTATTTACGAATTGAGCACCCAAACATTGCAATGTATTAAAAAACATTGAGTACTAAAAGGCAGACTGCGTTGGATAATCCAGAACATTGGATAAGTGAGACCAGGCTTTCAATACTTTTCAATGCCAACACATTGAGCTTTGTCCTGTTCCCATGCTTGTTAACTGGCCTCGTGTCCTATACCATTTCCAGATAAATTTTCTTTCTAAATCGTCATATTTTTTTCCAATTTCATCTTCTTAACCCTCTTCTTTTTTTCCTCGATTGTATGTGTTGTGAGTGGCACTTCCTTCTGCCATTTATTTTATAGCGTTCTGATGATATTACTCTCCAACTTTTGCACTTTAGTTTCTTAATGAGTAGGCTCGGATTGCGTTTGTATATAATTTCGGGGTCCCGGAAACCAGAACTCTTTCTTGTCTCGGTGTGGTTTGCAATGCAGGAATCCCGGGATGAAAACAAACCTTAAACACACGGAGTGTTCGGTGATGGTTACGTGCGGGATTCAATGTCTCCGAAAGAGACGGGGAAAGGAAGCTTCGAGAGTCTTGAAGAAGACGAGACCTTCATTAAGGCCCCAATCTCCCTTGTCTTTATCTTCAATCCATCTCAAGGACCATTATGGCTTTTCAAACCGCTTCCTCCTCCTCGTTCGGAAGGGAGGGAAAATTAGGCCAAGCGGTCGAGACGCTCCTGCCTTCGGACTTGTCTAATAGATCTCCACAAAACACAAGCCTCATTCGAACACCATTGCGGATGTAGAAAAACAAGTTAACAACCCAAGCCTATTAATTCCAGGGAGCCTGTCTCTTTTGGAGTGCTTTTCAATCTCCTGTCCACAGATGAGGCCTTTGCTTGCTTGCTTTCTTTCTCCTGCCTCTCTTTATATATTTCCCCTGTTTTTTTGGACATTCAAAGTTCGTCCTCTTCCGCTCTCCAGCCCTGACTAGAACGAGAAGGCGGAGGGTTGTTGTCGGGAGAGTGATGCACAATGGTTGGAAACGGTGTCAGTTTGGTCCTATGTGTCTTCGTTGGCCTCTTAACGCCTTCCAGATTGTATTTTCCTCGAATTGTATATTGTAAACAAGTTTCGTGGAAAGGATTCGTTTTTGTAATTGTTTCCTTCAAACAAAAAGTTTGGCGTGTTGTCGAAGGCTTTCATGGCCGGGATCACAGGGTTGTTGTGTGTTTTCCGGGCTGTCTGGCCATGTTCCAGAAGCATTCTCTCCTGAAGTTTCGCCTACATCTATGGCAGGCATCCTCAGAGGTTGTGAGGTATGGAGAAACTAAAACTAAACTAAACTAAACTAAAAGTTTGGTTCTACTACATGAACCGTATTGGTCTGCCTTCTCGCACGGCATTTAGTCCTATTGAACTTGCTGGCGCTTGCTTCTGAGTAAACATAGCAAGAATGCCTGCCATAGATGTGGGCGAAACATCAGGAGAGAATGCTTCTGGAACATGGCCATACAGCCCGGAAAACATACAACAACCCTGTGATCCTAGCCATGAAAGCCTTTGACAACACAAAGCAAGAATGCCTTATAGATGGGGCCAAAATCAGGAGAGAATGCTTCTGGGCCGGGTTGTGGCGCAGCTGGTTAGTAGCCAGCTTCAATAAATCACTACTTGAGTTCGAAGCCAGCCCGTGTCAGATTGAGCGCCCAACCATTAAAAATAGCCCAGCTCGTTGTTCACCTAAGCAACCCGAAAGATAGTTGCATCTATCAAGTGGGAAATGTAGGTACCGCTCCTAGCCTCCCCACATAAGTAGTGGGTTAAAGCCTTGTGACGTGAAGGCTGGGTTGCTGACCTGAAGGCTTCCAGGTTCGAATTCCACCCAGGGAGAGCGCGGATGAGCTCCGTCTATCAGCTCCAGCTCCATGCAGGGACATGAGAGAAGCTTCCCAAAAGGATGGTAAAAACATCAAAATATCTGGGCATCCTTGCAGACGGCCAATTCTCTCACACCAGAAGCAACTTGCAGTTTCTTAAGTAGCTCCTGACCCCCCCCAAAAAAACAAACAAACATTTAACTAATTTAACTAATTTACAACACCTTAAAAATCGTCCAGCTGCGTGCAGAAAGGAATGAGGAAGCAATCCGTCAAGGACTTGGTGTCACAGTGGACGATGAATTGTCTAGCTGTGTGTGGAAGAATGAGGAAGTATTCCATCAAGGACTTGATGTCACAGTGGACGATGAATTGTCTAGCTGCATGCGGAAAGGAATGAGGAAGTAATCCATCAAGGACTTGGTGTCACAGTGGAGGATGAATTGTCTAGCTGCATGCGGAAAGGAATGAAGAAGTACTCCGTCAAGGACTTGGTGTCACAGTGGACAATTGAGCATACGCTCATGACGCCAGAAGCTGGAAAATGTTAAATTGCCTCTGTGTCTCTGTCTGTATGTCTAATGGCATTGAATGTTTGCCATGTGTATGTGCATTGTGATCCGCCCTGAGTCCTCTCCGGGTGAGAAAGAAGGGAGGAATATAAATACTGTAAATAAAGAAATACAATAAACTCTGGAACATGGCCATACAGCCGGGAAAACTCACAGCAATGCAGTGATTCCGGCCGTGAAAGCGTTTGACAACGTAGCAAGAATGCAGAACCCTATTCTGGTCTCTTCCTAAAACGCTTTCCTTAAGGGATGGCAATATGCACATGGCCCTGATCCAGCCCAGGTCTAATGCTTCTAAGTGCCATTGATTTCCATTCAAGAGATTTAAGCACCCGCTTAACTCCCTCATTAAAAATCCTCTGGTTATCAACGGTGTTTAACTCTGGATGGATCCGGCCATGTATAATTGATCGGCCCAGGGTTGTCGTATGAGCAGGAAAGAGGAGAGAAAAAGCCTCGCAGATAATAACTCAGGACAACGTTCTAAGGCATTCTGTATACAGTCGGTCTGTGGCGAAGGAAGGTCTCCTTTCAGGGTTCGGAAACTGGGAATTCTTCATCAGGGTTGGATAGATTTCTACCCCATAACAGTAAAATGGGATAGTAAAGACAATGGGAAAGTCAGCAGAATTTATATAATGCTAATACTATGCTGTACTAATAAAATAATAGACTAGCTGTGCCCGGCCACGTGTTGCTGCGGCAAAGAGTGATGGTATGGGAAATAAAGTACAGTAGAGTCTTACTTATCCAGCACTCGCTGATCCAACGTTCTGGATTATCCAACGCATTTTTGTAGTCAATGTTTTCAATCTATCATGATCTTTTGGTGCTAAATTCATAAATACAGTAATTATTACATAGCATTACTGGGAAATAAAGTACAGTAGAGTCTCACTTATCCAACATTCGCTTATCCAACGTTCTGGATTATCCAATATATTTTTGTAGTCAATGTTTTCAATACATCGTGATATTTTGGTGCTAAATTCGTAAATACAGTAATTACTACATAGCATTCCTGTGTATTGAACTACTTTTTCTGTCAAATTTGTTGTATAGCATGATGTTTTGGTGCTTAATTTGTAAAATCATAACCTAATTTGATGTTTAATAGGCTTTTCCTTAATCCCCCCTTATTACCCAAGATATTCGCTTATCCAAGCTTCTGCCGGCCCGTTTAGCTTGGATTAGTGAGACTCTACTGTACATGTAATAATAAATAGAGTAAAATAATAAATGCAATAATAATAAGATCAGAGTGAAATAATAGACTTTTAATAGGCTTTTCCTTTATCCGTTTAATAGGCTTTTCCTATATCTGTCCTTATTATCCAACATTTTTGCTTATCCGATGTTCTGTCGGCCCGTTTATGTTGGATAAGTGAGACTCTACTGTATCTCGGCTTATACTGGAGTCAATGTTTTCCCAGGGTTTTTTGTGATAAAATTAGGTGCCTCGGCCTATATTCGGGATGGCTTATACTCGAGTATATACGGTAATCTTATTGGTATCTCGGCTTATACTGGAGTCAATTTTTTTTGTGATAAAATTAGGTGCCTCGGCTTATATACGGGTCAGCTTATACTCGAGTATATACAGTATTTAATAACTGTGCATGAAACAAACATTTTGTCTAACTGAACTATCAGAAAACTAAACTGTCACTATCTTGGGGTCCACATGGACAATATTTTATTCTGGAGTATTTTGGATTTCATTATACTGGGTAAGGAAGACTCAAGTTGTAATAATAAAAAAACACTGGAATCTTAGGAATTGCCTCTCAACACCACGTGCCCTATCTTCCCAAAATAAGGAAACATACAATATACTTTCAGCATCCTCCAATACTTTCCTTTTGAGCACGTTGGAATCCACATTTGCAGTTTAAACAGAACCAACCATCCCCAGGGGGAAGCTACTGAACAATTAAGATCCTAGCAGATAAAACTCAAATCCTGAATTTTCAAAAAAAGAGAGAGAAAAAAGAAAAAGTCCCTTTCCATGTGTCAGAACATCATTATTTTTAGATAGGCCCTTTACGTTTCAGCAGGAGAGGGAAACGGACAAACTCTCCGATAACAACTCTGTAATACGGGGTAATTGAAAGAAAAGGAAAATAATACCAATGTTGACAAGTCACTGTTTGCCAAGATTGTTTTGGAAGTTGCTCTACGGAGAGGGGAAAGGAGGACACCATTGAAGAATGCGCAAGGAATTCGATTTTTGCAAATTCCTTCCTGTGCAGGTTGGGAATTCAGTCATCCGACTGCTTTTCAAGCTTCCTGATAAAAGTTCTCGGCTCAAAAAACACATCACATACATTCAAAAACGACGGAAGAGAAAATATAGATAAATATAGAAAGGGAGAGAGAATGCAGCTTAAAGTAGGGGCTCTAATAGGGGTTTCAATGCAATAAACAAGAAGAAGACGGAAGTGCAAAAGGAAACAGAAAAAGTATCTTCGGCCTAGGACAAAACAACAAAACTACACATCCCAGAAACACTAAACTTGGCAGCACAACCCCTCATCCATGCCTCTACGTTCATACAACAAAAAGCTCCAGCTACTCCAGAAAACGGCCAGGCTTTGAGACTGCAAGGCTATTCACTGCTATTCCACCTGGCCAACAAAGGATTCCCATAAGCCACAGCAACATGTGGCCAGGCAAAGCTAGTTTAATATATGACTTTAAACTAAGCCATGAATTTGCTTTAAGCCAGAGGTTCCCAGACTTTCTTGGTTCATACGGTCACTCCCCTGGAGATTTAGCAATTTAGTACTTCCCAAGCGTTTAGGACTGTGTGATGATGATGACAATAACAATAATAATAATAATAATAATAATAATAATAATAATAATAATAATAATAATAAATGACATAAAGGCAGAGTATGACACAGCAAACGAGATATAGATGCTGGATTTCGTATCACAAAATCACAAGTCGAACACTTCCCAAGCATTTAGGACTGTGTGACAATGATAATTATTATTATTATTATTATTATTATTGACACAAATACAGAGTATGACACAGCAAACGAGATCTATATGCTGGATTTCGTATCACAAAATTCCCAAGAATGTAGGACTGAGTGATGATAATAATAACAATTATTATTATTATTATTGACACAAAGACAACAGCAAACGAGATATAGATGCTGGATTTCGTATCACAAAATCACAAGTT
The DNA here is from genome assembly GCF_035594765.1 of Anolis carolinensis. Lineage (NCBI taxonomy): Eukaryota > Metazoa > Chordata > Lepidosauria > Squamata > Anolidae > Anolis > Anolis carolinensis. The sequence goes on from NW_026943818.1 coordinate 17,920,518, forward strand.
GAACACTTCCCAAGCGTGTAGGACTGAATGATTATGATAATAATAACTATAATAATTATTATTATTATTGACACAAAGACAGAGTATGACACAGCAAATGAGATATAGATGCTGGATTTCATGTCACAAAATCACAAGTCGAACACTTCCCAAGTGTCTAGGACTGAGTGATTATAATAATAATAATAATAATAATAATAATAATAATAATAATGATTATTATTGACACAAAGACAACAGCAAACGAGATAATATGCTGGGTTTCGTATCACAAAATCATAAGTCTAACACTTCCCAAGCATTTAGGACTGTGTGATGATGATGATGATGATGATTATTATTATTATTACTGAAATCAACCTATCCAACAACCTATCCAACATATCCATTATTATTTTATTTTATTATGACACAGCAAACAAGATAGATATGCTGGATTTCGTATCACAAAATCACAAGTCGAACACTTCCCAAGTGTCTAGGACTGTGTGATGTATTATTATTATTATTATTATTTTATTATTATGACACAGCAAACAAGATAGATATGCTGGATTTCGTATCACAAAATCACAAGTCGAACACTTCCCAAGTGTCTAGGACTGTGTGATGATGATGATGATGATGATTATTATTATTACTGAAGTCAACCTATCCATCACAGCACTTTTGTGTTGCTGTTGATGGCACATTAAATGCTCACAAGGAAAATTTAGTTCGGAGTCTCTCTGGAGGGCAAACAGACTAAAACAAAACACTCAGAAGGACTAGAAACAGGAAAGCAAGGAAACCATGTTTGGAGACCTCTCTCTTGCAAATTTTCTGAAAGGAGCGCTTTGATCAAGAACACAACGCTGGGCCGGGTGGAAATGTGTATCCTTCCCCCCTTTGCCATTATTTCCTTTGTTTGCGGCAGAAATTCTCCGATCAGTGGATTGTTTGTGAGCTCATAAAGAGCATGGCTTGCGTTTCCCCAAATGGGTTTATCTCCAGAGAGGCCATTTAACCTCCTGCAACCGCCCTGCAAAGTGCAGTAACCTCGTGGCTGATTTTATGTCCTGCATCCTTGTGCTTTCAAAGTCTCTCTCTGCAGAAGGGAGCGAATGCGAGACCCATCCACATGCCACAGTCGGCACCATCAAGACCCAACCTTAACTTCTTAATTGCATGGCCGTGGGGAGCAAGCGAATGCATGCGCTCCAGCAGCTCTTTTATCTTGCATTCAAGAAGAGCTGCATTGTGTTCCCGCCGCTGCTGCTGCCGGGATGAAGTGGCGCTCCACAGATTATATTTAACAGGTCAATTTTATTTTGCAAAGGGGGAAGGAAGGGGAAGGGGGGACATGATGGCAGGCTATTGTATCTGGGCCTGAGAAAACACTCAGGAATAAAGAGCGAAGGAGGAGAAGGAGGAAGGAAGGGAAAAAAACACAACTGCACTCCCTCCTTCAGGGTCCAACAAGCAAGCAACTCCCTTTGCAACTAAATGGGAACGAGAGGAGAAGCAAAACCTTTCCAGAACAGGCCAATAGTCCAGAAAGGTGCAGCCAAGCGTTCGCTGTCTTTCCGTCAAAAAGGGAGCAACAACTATGTCTGGTGTGACTGATAAAAGGTGTGTTTGTGTGTTTGGCCTGCCACTACCACACATGAATGAGTCAGGTTATAAGATCGATTCAACTGGGACAGACGTCCAAGAATCTGGTAGTTCATCCCCTTCCAATATCACTTTCAGACTTGGAGAGCATTCCTGATTTGCATCTTCTTACGGCAAAGATCTGAGATTAATATCAATAATAATAATAATAATAATTTCCAGGGAGATTCATTGTCCCCTCTGCTTTTCATTATTGCCACAATCCCTCTGTCAACAATCTTACAAAAAACAAATCTCGGCTATCAAACATCTAAGAAATCTCACAAAATTTCGCATCTGATGTACATGGATGACCTGAAGCTGTATGGGAAAACGGAAACTGAAATCCAGTCTCTGACCAACACTGTCTGAATTTTTAGCACTGATATCAACATGGAGTTGAAGGGAAAAATCATTGAAAGTGAGGGCATAAATATGCCTAATGGCCAAACAATAAAGTGTCACCAGCCAGAGGCCTATAAATATCTGGGCATATTACAGCTGCACAACATCACGCATGAACATGTGAAGACTGTGGTCAGCAAAGAATACACACAAAGGTTCAGAAAAATTCTCAAAAGAAAGCTCAACGGAGGCAACACCATCAAGGCCATAAACACCTGGGCCATACCTGTCATAAGATATACTGCTGGCATTATAAATTGGACACAGGTGGAACTGGACAATTTGGACAGAAAAACAAGAAAACTCATGACCATTCATCATTCACTGCACCCTCGCAGTGATGTTGACCGGCTATATCTGCCTAGAAGATCAGGGGGCAGAGGACTCTTACAATAAAACAAGCAGTCAAAGAAGAAGAACATGCCCTGGCAGAAGATATAAAGCAAAGTGAAGAACCTGCTTTGATTGAAGTCAAAAATCAGAAACTCCTCAGAGCACAGCAGACAAAAAACCAGTACAAGAAAACCGCACTACAAACTAGAGCTGACAGCTGGCACAACAAAACACTGGAAAGTTCCTTGACAAAATTGAAGGAAAAGCTGATAAGGAGAAGACCTGGCTCTGGCTCACGAATGGGACCCTGAAGAAGGAGACAGAAGGCCTGATCCTTGCAGCCCAGGAGCAAGACATCAGAACAAATGCAATTCAGGCCAAGATCGAAAAATCAACTGATGACCCAAAATGCAGACTGTGCAAGGAAGCTGACGAAACCATGGATCATCTCCTCAGCTGCTGTAAGAAAATTGCACAGACAGACTACAAACAGAGGCACAACTCTGTGGCCCAAATGATCCACTGTAACGTATGCCTCAAGTACCACCTGCCAGCAGCAAAGAACTGGTGGGATCACAAACCTGCAAAAGTCTTGGAAAATGAGCACGCAAAGATACTGTGGGACTTCTGAATCCAGACTGACAAAGTTCTGGAACACAACACACCGGACATCACAGTTGTGGAAAAGAGAAAGGTTTGGATCATTGATGTCGCCATCCCAGGTGATAGTCGCATTGACGAAAAACAACAGGAAAAACTCAGCCGCTATCAGGACCTCAAGATTGAACTTCAAAGACTCTGGCAGAAACCAGTGCAGGTGGTCCCGGTGGTGATGGGCACATTGGGTGCCGTGTCAAGAGATCTCAGCCGGCATTTGGAAACAATAGACATTGACAAAATCACGATCTGCCAACTGCAAAAGGCCACCCTACTGGGATCTGCGCGCATCTTCCGAAAATACATCACACAGTCCTAGACACTTGGGAAGTGTTCAACTTGCGATTTTGTGATAGGAAATCCAGCATGTCTATCTTGTTTGCTGTATAATAATAATAATAATAATAATAATAATAATAATAATAATAATAATTTATTTTTGTACCATCTCCCCAGCTGGGGACTCGGGGCGGTTCACACGGTGAACAAGCCCAATATAATCACATAAAATCATCAAATAACAATTTAGATATCAGACAACACAATTTAAAAACAATTTAAACAAGTCATAGTTAAAATCATCATAGGGTTGTTGTGTGTTTTCCGGGCTGTATGGCCATGTTCCAGAAGCATTCTCTCCTGACGTTTCACCCACATCTATGGCAGGCATCGTCAGAGGTTGTGAGGTATTTTGGAAAACTAAGCAAGGGAGGCTTATATATTTGTGGAAGGCCCAGGGTGGGAGAAGGAACTCATGTCTGTTGGAGGCAATGTGAGTGTTGTGATTAGCATTGGATGGCTTTGCAAGCTTCATTTCTGCCTGGAGAAATCCTTTGTTCTGAGGTGTTAGCTGCCCCTGATTAATTCCTGTCTGCAATTCCCCTGTTTTTAGAGTATTGCTCTTTTTTTTACTGTTCTGATTTTAGAGGGTTTTTTTAATACTGGTAGCCAGATTTTGTTCATTTTCAGCCCAAACCTCCCCAAAACAAGCAACGACAAAGCTCTCATCCACAAAGAATTTGTGTTTTAATGTTAGTGCCTTGAAAGGCCGCTAAGAGAGACCTTTTCCAATCGCTTTCCTCCCCGGCCATTTTATGAACCCCTCGATTTTCAAAGCAGACGTTGACAATGTAGATCAAGGCTAAATTTAATGGCAAATCATGGACTCGGCATCCGAGTCAAGTGCACTCAGAATCACAAGTATTCACCTAGGCTTTTCTGTTAGTTGCTAGAAATGTAACCTTTCAAGGTTTCATTTTTTTGTGACTGGTTAGGTCAAATAAAAACACAAACCCTGTGCCAATTTCTCCTACTGAGAAATAAAAACAAAAAAAAAAGAAGAAATAATAAAAAAAGATGAGTTGGCACAACTACCTCTTCCGTTGGGCTCGGGCCAAGGCATCAAGTCAGAAGGGATCTGTCTCCCTGGATGGCATTTAATTTTTAACTTGAAAAGGTTAAAGGGATTAACACAGGTCGCTTTTGCACCACTTACAAAAAGCTCGCGGGAGGGAGTGGTATTGATGGTATCAGAACGGTTGTTTCGGCATGTATTTACGACCAGGAACATCAAGAAGGTCGATCCACCCATTGTATCAAGTTGATACAATTTATTGTGAGGAGAACAAAATAACAGGCAACACATAATAACTAGCCCGTTCCATTCAACACTCAGCGAAACTACCAGGCATATACTGAAGTCATATGAACAACACACACCTATATTTGGGCTGTGGCGCAGCTGGTTAGTAGCAGCTGCAATAAATCAGTACTAACCAAGAAGTCATGCATTCGAATCCAGCCCGGTTGGAGTGAGCTCCCGACCATTTAATAGTCTAGCTCGCTGTTGAACTATGCAGCCCGAAAGACAGTTGTATCTGTCGAGTAGGAAATGTAGGTACCGCTTTATGCGGGGAGGCTAATTTAACTAGTTTAAAGTCAGGGGAAGTTGGTGCTCATCTCCATTTCTAAGCCAAAGAGCCGGGGTTGTCCGTAGACACCTCCAGGGTCATGTGGCCACTGGCATGACTGCATGGAGCACCAATGTTACCTTCCCGCCGGAGAGGTACCTTTTGATCTACTCACATTGGTATGTTTTTGAACTGCTAGGCTAGCAGAAGCTGGGGCTAACAGTGGGCGCTCATTTCATTTGAACCTGTGACCTTTTGGTCCACAAGTTCAGCAGCTCAGCACTTTAACACCCTGCGCCACCAGAGGCAAAGTTTATGACACCATAAAACCTTCCAACAGTGTGCGGAAGAATGAGGAAGTACTCCATCAAGGACTCGGTGTCACAAGTGGACGGTGAAGCAGCCAGAATGTGGCCGGAATCGAGAATAACCTCAGGAAGCCAGAAGCTGGAATGTAAAATTGCCTCTGTGTCTGTCTATATATGTTGTATTGTCCAAATGGCACTGAATGTTTGCCATGTATATATGTGCATTGTGATCCGCCCTGAGTCCTCTTTGGGATGAAAATAAAAATACTGTAAATAAACGAATAAATATTCCACAATGGTACACATACTTGGGTATCACAAAGGTAAACAGCAAGACTGGGGTGAAATTGTAAGATATGTCATATACCGCTGACATTGTCACCATTTTCCGTCAGCAGTTTGCTTTTTCCTGAGCTGCCTGCTGCATTAAGTAAGTGCTAATCACTATTGCATTTTGAACTCCGGAAACTGGATTTAGCTGAGGATAAAAGGGAAAGGCGAGAGGAAAAGAGAAAACCTGGGGAATTTTAGAAGCAGTTGAAAGGAAAGTTGTAACAGAGAATTGCCTAGAAGTATTCTTGACAATTTGAAAGACAGGCTCAAAGTCACCCAGGAAGACTGCCACAGGTGCCCATCAACATCAACATGAGTTGCTCGTCTCGGTGGGGCTGGGCCTGTATCCACCAATTCCGATTTCATTCTTAAATATCGCAAAGAAAAACTTTTCCCTAAAATACAAACTTACAAGTATAACAAGGAGGTGGGGATTTGAGCCCGTGTTGTTTGTTTTGCACGCCGAGCAATTCTATCATCCATTCATGATTCAGAATCCTTATTTTTCCAGACATTTTTCTACCGCAAATGCACATCGGAAAAATGGATTAAGGCAAAAGAGGGAGCGGGGAATCCAACCATTGCCTTTGTGACTTTCTTTCGAAAGGGAGAGCTGCTTGTCAGAGCAACTCTGTGGACAAACGATTCCCTGGTTGGTTATCCTTCATGAGCAGGACTTTTTCTTTCTTTCTTTAACAGCAGGCGCAAGGAGAGAAAGGCCTGAAAATGCTGGACAAAGGAAATCCCAACAGGCAAAGGAAAACACAATTAAAAGCACGGTTATAAAACACAGATGGCGCAAGAAAAATAAGCTTGGGATGATTTACAAGTTTTGACAAAGTTGGGCGTTTGTGCAAAAGACATCAGGAGCAATGGGCAGGTAAGACCATTTGCAAAGCATTGGATCCGTTCCGTTTGATGGACAGCCATTCTCCTTGGGAAAATGTGCAATGGTTTGAAGGTAGGCCGGCCATGTTTGCATTATTTTCCGACACAGGTGTGACATAGGATGGTTTCTTATATGTAACCATGTTTATTTGTGGTCATCTTCTGAAAGTCAAGTTTGGAGACTGCATGTGCGATTTTACAGAGACCACGAAGGAGAAAACTGTCTATCCACAGATTCAGAATACATCTGGCAACGAAAGAGTTTTGGATGGCAAGCAATGAAGATGCTGGATGGCAATGCCCGTCTTCCGGGGCAAGAATCAGCATTTGTGAAGTAAATAAAGCAAGACAAGGAAAACACGCAAGCAGGTCCGGATCACTTGAGAGTCACAAGGTGAAGGCGGCTGTAGACTGGCCCTGTGCTTTGGAAGTGTGTGCAATGTTTTTCCAAGCCACGGTACAAACAGGCAAAGTCCTTGTGATCGTCAAAAGACCACGGGAGGAGAAAGTTTCCACTGATGTGGCAAAGAGGAACACGCTCGTTGTGAACCTGAGCAGAACACACACACCAACAGACGAGAACAAGGGGTCGTAAAGACCAAGGAATGAGTTGCATGGAACTCATGCAGTCACTTTGAATGCCAATGAGTGCAGAAAAGACAACAATGAGAAGTGCCACATTTCCTCTAAAACTATGCACGAGTCACGTCAATATATTCGATTTAAAGCATTGTCATGAAAAGCAGGAACGGATTACACTGAAATCGTAACTTTCTGCGCTCAGGACTTGGAGGCAACTTCTCTTCCATGCTGGACATCCAGTAAACATGTTGATCCTTTGGCTATGCTAATTTTATATATATCTCTCTATAGAAAAGGGTAATGAAATTTCGGCCTAGGACAAAACAACAAAACTACACATCCCAGAAACACTAAACTTGGCAGCACAACCCCTCATCCATGCCTCTACGTTCATACAACAAAAAGAAAAATAAAGTCCTAATTAGCGGGAGAGGAATAATTGTTTTTATCCAGTTGCTGCCAATTAAAAGGCTAAGCTCTGCCCACTTGGTCTCCTGGCAACCCACTCAGCCCAGGGGACAGGCAGAGTTAGGCCTCACTTAGGTCTCTTCCACACTGCCTATAAAATACAGATTATCTGATTTTAACTGGATTATATGGCAGTGTAGACTCAAGACCCATCCACACAACTATATAACCCATTTATAATGGAATTAATGTAAGGTAAAACCTTTACCCTTTACCTTAACTACCACCAATTCCGCAATACTTTATTTCCCAAACCACCATACTTCGCCACAGCAACGCGTGGCTGGGCACAGCTAGTGTATGTGTATATATATATATATATATATATATATATATATATATAATATACAATAATTTATAAACATACAATATATTGTATGTACTTATAGTATTGATAATAATATTATAATATAATACGATATTATACTAATTAATAATACAATATAATATTAATGATATATTATATATTAAATGTAATATTACTAATAATATTACCATAAAATTATATAGTACAATAAGGTAATTTAATGCTAATAATCTATTGTATGTACATTTGATTTGTAAGCCGCTCTGAGTCCCCTTCGGGGTGAGAAGAGCGGGATATAAATGTAGTAAATAAATAATAAATAAATAATAAATAAAGAAGACATGGAAGTTCAAGTTAGTTGTCTAGTAACTACCGAGAGATCGGTTCCTTTGCTATGAGTTTATCTGAAGCCTTACCATCATTAACCACAAGGTCAACCCTAATAAGCCTTGCTTTTATCCAAGTATTTTATTTACTGCAATATTTTTTCCCTAGGAAAAGAAACAAAAAGAACTCTCTCTGTCCCGCTCTCTATATATAGACCAGGATGTTGTTTTAGCAGGGAAATATGGGGTGCGGGGAGAATAAGCACAGCTTCCACATGATATCAACAATTTGTCTCCTTCAAACGGCATACAAGGGCCCATGTTGCAAAAGAGGACCAGAGTTCTGAGTTGAGAGTCAAGCTGAAAGCCCACAGTGGGACACCTGCCAATCATTCCAGACCAATTGCACCAAATTCACCAATTTTTCGGGTGAATAAGCTCCCATGTCACACCCCAGCACACATAATGGGAACACAGAGCATGTACCTAATAAAACAGCAGCATGTCCAAATTATGGAGCACTGCATGCGCCATTTTCTTACTTGTTCACGCTCTGATATGAGATCTCTCTGGAGGCCTCGGTGTTTGTCCTGGCATCTTTGCCTGCACTTGAGGTCTTCCAAGTATTGGAGCCATTGAGTCAGCACAGAAGAATGGGCACCTGAGTATGGCAGAGTATGGGCTGTGGCGCAGGCTGGTTAGCAGCCAGCTGCAACAAATCACTCTGACCAAGAGGTCATGAGTTCGAGGCCAGCCCATTTCAGGGTGAGCACCCGACAATTAAAAATAAAATATAGCCCCTGATTATTGCTGAGCTAAGCAATCCGAAAGTTGGTGCATCTATCAAGTAGGAAATTTAGGTACCACTTATATGTGGGGAGACTAATTTACGACACCATAAAAATCATCCAACCGCCGTTGGAATGAGGAAGTTGCCTCTGTGTCTAAAAATGTACATAGAGGAAGCTAATAGACTGAAGGCAGGGAGGAAACAGATATTAATTTGGAACTTATAATATTTTTATATGTACTATTCAAATAGAAGACTGTGACCCCTTATTGAAAATATATTGTCTGAAAAATGATTACGAAAGACAAATAGATGAAAGTATTGCACTGTATGCAACAAACACTTGCAATGTATGTATATTTGAATGAATGAAAAAAATTTTTAAAATTGCCTCTGTGTTTGTCTCTGTTCTATGTTTATATGGCACTGAATGTTTGCCTTATATGCAACAAACACTTGCAATGTATGTATATTTGAATGAATGGGGGAAAAAAATAAAAAAATGCCTCTGCGTCTGTCTCTATCTCTGTTCTATGTTTATATGGCATTGAATGTTTGCCTTATATGCAACAAACACTTGCAATGTATGTATATTTGAATGAATGAAAAAAAAATTTAAAAATTGCCTCTGCGTCTGTCTCTGTTCTATGTTTATATGGCACTGAATGTTTGCCTTATATGCAACAAACACTTGCAATGTATGTATATTTGAATGAATGGGGGGGGGGAAATAAAAAATTGCCTCTGTGTCTGTCTCTGTCTCTGTTCTATGTTTATATGGCATTGAATGTTTGCCTTGTATGTGTACAATGTGATCCGCCCTGAGAAAGAAGGGCGGAATATAAATACTGTAAATAAATAAGTAATAAATAAAGAAGCATTTATGGGAAGCCCACACCACGTACCAAGATAAAACCAGCTGACGGTCGTCAACCCTATGGCAAACCTATTTCAGGGGGTTTCTTGACAAGATTTGCTTGCCGCCCTTTGTATCTGAGAATTCACCCTTTATATCTGAGATTTCCACCAGTGAATGGTTGGATGCAGTGCAGTGAAGAAGTCCAGAAGGATCTATTTTAGTCTATTTTTGCCCGGGAGTGCCAAGGTGCCCAAGGCCCGTCTCTTTCCACTCATCTCTCAGCAGCTTCTCCTTTTACAGCAAAGGCTCTTTCTCTGGCTCCAAGTCAGAAATCATAAGTCGGGTCATGAGAAGTGTCAAAGATTCATTTCCCTCCTTTGGAGAGACATTTTAAGAGCCCACCATACACCGCCATATTTGTACACACGGTTTTGTAACCGTCCTTTCCTTCTCATCTGATTTTCTAAATATCAGGAAGAAGAAATATTTGCATCCTAGTGTTTGTTTTGCTCTCTGTGCCCCTCTTAAGAAGATTTCACTGCACCTTTTGTCCCTATGGATTTTGAAAAATTTGGATTGTTGTAGAAACAAGGATTGGTGATAAAGCTTCAATAGAGACACCTTTTCCCCATAAGAACTCTTTCAGGAGTGGATTTCCCTTCCTAAAAGTATAATAATAATAATAATAATAATAATCATCATCATCATCATCATCATCATCATCATCATCATCATCCCAGGTGACAGTCGCATTGATGAAAAACAACAGGAAAAACCCAGCCGCTATCAGGATCTCAAGATTGAACTTCAAAGACTATGGCAGAAACCAGTGCAGGTGGTCCCGGTGGTGATGGGCACACTGGGTGCCGTGTCAAAAGATCTCAGCCAGCATTTGGAAACAATAGACATTGACAAAATCACGATCTGCCAACTGCAAAAGGCCACCCTGCTGGGAGCTGCACGCATCATCCGAAAATACATCACACAGTCCTAGGCACTTGGGAAATGTTTGACTTGTGATTTTGTGATACGAAATCCAGCAGGTCTATCTTCTTTGCTGTGTCATAATAAAATAATAATAATAATAATAATAATAATATAACTTTATTGTATTATATTATATTATATTATATTATATTATATTATATTATATAGAGGAACTCAGGTCCATTAACATACCTATATACATATATAATTTACAATAATATATAATATTATAATATATTGTATATGCATATAACATTAATAATATTATTTTGTAATACAATATAATACTAATAATAGAATATAATAATGTTAATTATATATTATATATTACATGCAATATTAATAATAATAATATTACAATATATTGATATAGTACACTATAGTAATTTATTGCCAGTGTTGTGCTACGCTAATAATATAATACTGTATGTAAATTTCATTTGTAAGCCGCTCTGAGTCCCCTTTGGGGTGAGAAAGGCGGGAGATAAATGTATTAAATAAATAAATAAATAAATAATAATAATAATAATAATAATAATAATAATAATAATAATAAATAAGAAAATATGACCCACGGACAGCTCTGGCAAATGGGCATCTTCCAGATTCGTCCCACCTCCACCCTTTATCCCCGGTCGCTTTGACTGAGCTACAGATTTGAAATGTTGCTAGCTTTTTCCGTCTTCTTTTTAAGCATCCTTTGGAATTTAAAAAGAAGACGGTATCTGAGGCAAATTCTTTCCGAGGCAGATGTATATAAACAACTGCTGGGAGAACATTTCAAGGAAGAAGTCAACAATATATGACAGCCTTTCCCTATCGCAGAACGGCAAGATAAAACACTATTGCTACCTCGTAGATCATAAATCCCAGAGAAGAAGCCGAATGTTCCTCCGAGGCATCTTGTGCGGCAAAAGCTGAGAAAACACCACCCTCTACAGGACATCCTCTTCACCATCCCAATGCCTGCTCAAAACCAAGGGGATCAACGGCAACATCCCCACTGGCCTCAAACACACCCTGGACTTCATTCCACAGATTTAGGAACCCCACTCATGCCAAAATGCAGCAGAAGGTCAACTCACAGCAACCCAATGGTCCAGGTTGTTAGGCATAAAGTCCAACCGTACTAGTATTATTTAATTTCAGATTTAGTTTCATGTTGGTGGGACAATGAAAGGGCTGTGGCGCAGGCTGGTGAGCAGCCAGCTGCAACAAATCACTCTGACCAAGAGGTCATGAGTTCGATGCCAGCTCAGAGCCTGCGTTTGTCTCTGTCTTTGTTCTATGTTAAGGCATTGAATGTTTGCCTTATATGTGTAACTAGCTGTGCCCAGCCACGCGTTGCTGTGGCGAAGTATGGCGGTATGGGAAATAAAGTATTGAGGAATTGGTGGTAGTTAAGGTAAAGGGTCCCCTGGGCTGAGTGGGTTGCTAGGAGACCAAGTGAGCGGAGCTTAGCCTTCTAACTGGCAGCAATTGGATAAAAACAATTCTTCCTCTCCCTCTAATTAGGACTTTATTTTTCTTTTTGTTGTTGTTGTTGTATCAACCTAGAGGCATGGATGAGGGGTTGTGATGTCAATTTTCGAGGTTGTGGGGTGTTTACTTTTGTTGTTTTGTCCACTGCCGTGATGCCATCACTCTTTTATATATATAGATGTGATCCGCCCTGAGTCCCCTTCCGGGTGAGAAAGAAGGGTGGAATATAAATACTGCAAGTAAATAAATAAATAAACAAACAAACAAACAAACATTTTAGAGAACAACCTTTCCTGCAACAAAGAAGGCCCACTTTCTATTTTGTCTTGAGGCCAGATTTTTTGCAGGTTAGAAAAATTACAACTGAGCATAATAAAAGTAGACGGGACTGGAGAGGCAAGGATGAAGGGACACATCGCTGCAACTCTTAGCAGATCAGGCCAGTTTGGCCAAGTTTGGTCCAGGTCCATCATTGTGGTTGTGGGTGAACTACAACTCCCAGGAAGGAAGGTCAGTTTCCCCTAAACCCCTCCAGTAATTACATTTTGGCATATCCGGTATGCATGCCAAGTGCTCTCTGGATGTAGGTGAACTACAACTCCAAAACTACAACTCCAAACCCTTCCAGTATTTCCTCTGGATCATGCGAGTCCTGTGTGCCAAATTTGGTTCAATTCCATTGTTGGTGAAGTTTAGAATGCTCTTTGATTGTAGGTGAACTACGACTCCCAAATGACAACATCAACCCAGCCCCACCAGTATTCAAATTTGGGAGTACCGGATATTTGTGCCAAATGTGGTCCGGTGAACGAAAATCCATCCTGCAGATCAGATATTGACATGACGGTTCATAAAAGTAGCAAGATGAGAGTTTTGGAGTAGCAACGAGAATAATGTTATGGTTGGGAGTCAACACAACATGAGGAATTGTATCAAGGAGTCGCGGCATTAGGAAGGTTATATTTATTTTATTATATTATATTTTTGTGTCAGGAGCAACCGGAGTTGCTTCTGGAGTGAGAGAATTGGCCGTCTTGAACTTTATAAGAAATCAAAGTTTTGTGGCCAAGATCCGTCACTCTGGCTAGGTTTTCCTAAAGTTCCCATCAAAACCAGACTTTTTCTAGAAAATACTTCAGTCCAGGAGAAGGATTTGAAGTACTTGAAGCATACCTAGGAAACAGTATTTTTGGTTTGCATAATCTCCCAGTCTGCATGGAGCGCCGTTACCTTCCTGCCGGAGCAGTACCTATTGATCTACTCACATTCCCATGTCCATAGACACCTCCTAGGTCATGTGGCCAACATGACTGCATGGAGCGCCGTTACCTTCCCGCCGGAGCAGTACCTATTAATCTACTCACATTCCCAAGTCCGTAGACACCTCCAAGTCATGTGGCCATTGGCATGACTGCATGGAGTGCTATTACCTTCCTACCAGAGCAGTACCTATTCATCTACTCACATTCCCATGTCCGTAGACACCTCCAAGTCATGTGGCCATTAGCATGACTGCATGGAGTGCAATTACATTCCTGCCAGCGCAGTACCTATTGATCTACTCACATTCCCATGTCCATAGACACCTCCTAGGTCATGTGGCCAACATGACTGCATGGAGCGCCGTTACCTTCCCGCCGGAGCAGTACCTATTAATTTACTCACATTCCCAAGTCCGTAGACACCTCCAAGTCATGTGGCCATTGGCATGACTGCATGGAGTGCTGTTACCTTCCTACCAGAGCAGTACCTATTCATCTACTCACATTCCCATGTCCGTAGACACCTCCAAGTCATGTGGCCATTAGCATGACTGCATGGAGTGCAATTACATTCCTGCCAGCGCAGTACCTATTGATCTACTCACATCCCCATGTCCATAGACACCTCCTAGGTCATGTGGCCATTATGACTGCATGGAGCGCCGTTACCTTCCTGATGGAGCGGTACCTATTGATCTACTCACATTTGCATGATTTTGAACTTCTAGGTTGGCAGAAGCTGGGGCTAACAGCGGGAGCTCACTCCACTCCTCATTTCTGGGGCTTTCATAGACCAAGGAGTTTTCTAGGGTGGGTTTTGATTATATCAGCTGGAGAAGAAGAAGAAGGAAAAAATGGAGAATAGCTCCAAGCAACGTTGGGCTGCCTGTGACAAAATAACTTCTAAGACCTGTGTTGGGAACCTCGTGTAAACACTGTAAACAAATGAAGAAAAGATGGAAGTGTTCAGAGACTTCAGCCAAGCCGCTTCTCTTGCAGGCCGGCTTGATTTTGAAATGCAATTTGAAAAGAACTTCCCTCCAGGGTGGGTTTCGAGTTCAGCTCCAGCTCCTTCTCGCAAGGAGGGTTTTAGCCCGGCTGCGATCTAAGAGGTGGTTTCTTAAGTGAGTGTGACTCAGAGGAAGCCAATCTGTTTCTCAGGGAGGGAAGAGGAGACGTTGAGGCCTGCGTTCCCATCAGAAAGTATGGGAAATTGGGAATGGCGACAGAGAAGCATGGCAGGCATTCGGAAATGTGTATATTTATCAAACTTCTGGATTCTGTCCTCAAATTCTCTCTTCTCCGCTCTCTCACGCACACACAAACAAGACTGAGCGTGGCTGCTTCTTCCCATCAAGGGAAGCCTTACCCTTGGAAATACGCTCTGCTCCAATTTTGCATGATGCTGGAACTCCATGCGCTTCTTAAAAGGATGAGCCACACATTCCAAAGGAAAAGGCTGCTTTTTGAAAGTACAGTAGAGTCTCACTTACCCAACATAAACGGGCCAGCAGAATGTTGGATAAGCGAATATGTTGGCTATTAAGGAGGGATTAAGGAAAAGCCTATTAAATATCAAATTAGGTTATGATTTTACAAATTAAGCACCAAAACATCATGTTATGCAACAAATTTGACAGAAAAAGTTGTTCAAGACGCAGTAATGCTAAGCAGTAATTACTGTATTTACGAATTTAGCACCAAAATATCACAATGTATTGAAAACATTGACTACAAAAATGGCTTGGATAATCCCAGCAGGGTGGCCTTTTGCAGTTGGCAGATTGTGATTTTGTCAATGTCTATTGTTTCCAAATGCCGGCTGAGATCTTTTGGCACGGCACCCAATGTGCCCATCACCACCGGGACCACCTGCACTGGTTTCTGCCAGAGTCTTTGCAGTTCAATCTTGAGGTCCTGATAGCGGATGAGTTTTTCCTGTTGTTTTTCACCTGGGATGGCAACATCAATGATCCAAACCTTTTTCTTTTCCACAACTGTGATGTCTGGTGTGTTGTGTTCCAGAACTTTGTCAGTCTAGATTCGGAAGTCCCACAGTATCTTTGTGTGCTCATTCTCCAATACTTTTGCAGGTTTGTGATCCCACCAGTTCTTTGCTGCTGGGAGGTGGGACTTGAGGCATAAGTTCCAATGAATCATTTGGGCCACATAGTTGTGCCTCTGTTTGGAGTCTGTCTGTGCAATTTTCTTACAACAGCTGAAGATATGATCAATGGTTTCGTCAGCTTTCTTGCACAGTCTGCATTTTGGGTCATCAGCTGATTTTTCGATCTTGGCCTGAATGGCCTTTGTCCTGATGTCTTGCTCCTGGGCTGCAAGGATCAGGCCTTCTGTCTCCTTCCTTCTTCAGGGTCCCATTTGTGAGCCAGAGCCAGGTCTTCTCCTTATCAGCTTTTCCTTCAATTTTGTCAAGGAACTTTGTTGTGCCAGCTGTCAGCTCTAGTTTGTAGTGCGGTTTTCTTGTACTGGTTATTATTATTCATACTTGCCTCAAACAAACAAGAGTTCTTTCTTTCTCCCACCCTGGACATTATTCCACAGATATATAAGAAACCCCCCTTGCTTCATTTCCAACAGACCTCACAACCTCTGGCGATGTCTGCCATGGATGTGGGAGAAACGTCAGGAGAGAATGCTTCTGGAACATGGCCAGGCAGCCTGAACGACTCACAGCAACCCGGTATTGATACTGTTAGATAAGGTGAGATTTGAAGAAGAGGGAGAGTTAAAGAAGGAGACAGATAGACCCGAACAAGCTGGAGGTGTTTTTTTTTATGAGGCAGAAATCCTCGCTTAATGGATTACAATACTCTCCCTATGGATCACCACAACCCTAGTGGATTATACTAAACCTTGTGGAGCCTAATGATCTTGCTGGATTTACCGTGGCCTCCTGAACTTCAGTAACCTTGTGGATTTTCTTTATCTCATAGTTAATGGATTTGAGGTTTGGTTTCAATTCCCTTTAAATATTATTTAATTCCCATGTATTCGTTTCGGTTATCTGAACATATGAATTATGTTCTGCTTAATCTGTAAATATTTAGCTCAGTTTATTGAAACGATTAATTAGAAGATGCTCTAGAAAAAAAAAACAGTCCGAGGTTGAGGAGTTAATTGAAATGAAAATGAAACCAGCCTGATTGGAACGGGGAGCTGAGCGCAGCGCTTCAATTGCATTATACATATAGAGATTGATTTCGTATATTTGGACAACCTGTGTATTTCTCCCTCTTCTCCACTGAAATATCTCAAGGCAATTGCCAGAAGGAAAAAAAAGGTAAAACAAATTAGAACCAAAGAGAGATGATTCAAGTGATATGTGATAGGCTGGCATCTATATTTAGGATTATTATTATTATTATTATTATTTACAGTATTTATATCCCGCTCTTCTCAATCCGAAGGGGACTCAGAGCGGCTTACAAATCAAATGAACATACAATATATTATTAGGATAGCACAATATAAGCATTAAATTACTATACTGTACTATATCATTATATGGTAATATTATTAGTAATATTACATTTAATATATAATGTATAATTAATATTATTATATTGTATGATTAGTAGTATAATATTGTATTCTATTATAATATTATAATCAATATTATATGTATATACAATATATTATATATTTATACATATACATGGCAAACATTAAATGCCATCAGACAAACAAAATACAGACAGAGACACAAAAGCAATTTAACATTTTCCAGCTTCTGGCTTCATGAGGGTATGCCACTTCATCGACCACCTGTGACACCAAGTCCTTGATGGAATACTTCCTCATTCCTTTCTGCTCACTGCTGGAAGTTTTTATGGTGCCGTAAATTAGTTAAGTTAGCCTCCCCGCATAAAGCGGTACCTAAATTTTCCTGCTTCATGTACAGAGGAGTTATTGTTTAAAGCTACGGACAATGCGGTTGCTGTTGCCCGCTTTTGGTCTAAAACTATTTAGTTGCTTGTTATTTCCTCCCCCCCCCCCCCATCATTTTAAAATGTATTTATCATGCAATGCTTTTGACACGAAATAAAAAATAAAACTTTCTACTCAACAGATGCAAGTGTCTTTCGAGCTGCTTAGGTCAACAGCGAGCTAGGCTATTAAATGGTTGGGAGCTCAATCAAACCCGGGCTTCAATCTCTTGGTTAGTAGTGATTTATTGAAGCTGGCTACTAACCAGCTTTGCCACAGCCCGGCCCAATGATAGCATGTCTGATTTGAAATAAGTATCTCATCCATTTTTTAGTGAGACAAACCACAAAAGTACGCATTCTCACCTTGAAGCTCTAAATAAAAATGAAATATCGCATAGCTTGTATTCAGCCAACAATGTGGACAGAGAAAGTCTAATTTTGCTGTTTCCATTTCTGCAACCCAGAGATACCATGGCATTGTTCATCCCAAATTGACCTCAATGAATCTGTGAGCCAGAGCCAGGTCTTCTTCTCAGCTTTTCCTTCAATTTTGTCAAGGAACTTTCCATGCAATGTTTTGTTGTGCCAGCCGTCAGCTCTAGTTTGTAGTGCGGTTTTCTTGTACTGATTCTGCTCTAGTTTGTAGTGCGGTTTTCTTGTACTGATTCTTTGTCTGCTGTGCTTTGAGGAGTTTCTGATTTTTGACTTCAATCAAAGCAGGTTCTTCACTTTGCTGTATATATTCTGCCAAGGCATGTTCTTATTCTTTGATTGCTTGTTTTACTTGTAAGAATCCTCTGCCCCCTGATCTAATAATAATAATAATAATAATAATAATAATAATAATAATAATAATAATATTGTTCCCGTAATGGCAGAAACCTGCATCAGAAGGACACGGATGTGGCGTGAAGGTCAGCACTGAAACAAAACTGGCAGGCCTTTAGCAGGATAAAAGGACCCCAATAACAACAGAACCGACCCGGCTCGGCCCGAACAGGTGCCAAGGAAATGATCTCCTTATCAGATGCCTCTTTGCCATTTCCTTCTCCTGTGCAGACGGAGCCAGGAGTGATTCATTCATTCATTCATGCCCTCATTGTGAGATGGATCCCTCCCCAATTAAAAGGTTTATATTGCACAAGTAAACAATTTAGAAATGAGCCTAGAATAAACCCATAAATAGATTGGTTTCACCGCTATGCCTAATGCATTTGAGAGATAAAAATACGCCCGGGAGGGGAGTCACGTGGACTGGACACGTTTGCAGGGCTCGACAGAGATGCTTTCTCGGGGTCCCAGACTTATGGGGTGAAAGTGGAAGGAGGTGAAAACTACGGACTGGAATGGATCAAATGAAAAGTTCACCTCATGCAGCACTTTGTACACAGCCAGGGAAGTGAATGAACATGGGGTTGTTGTATGTTTTCCGGGCTGTATGGCTATGTTCCAGAAGCATTCTCTCCTGACGTTTCACCCACAACCTGAGGATGCCTGCCATAGATGTGGGTGAAACGTCAGGAGAGAATGCTTCTGGAACATGGCTATACAGCCCGGAAAACATACAACAACCCTATATGATATACTTCACAACCTCGGAGGATGCCTGCCATAGATGTGGGTGAAACGTCAGGAGAGTATGCTTCTGGAACATGGCCATACAGCCCGGAAAACATACAACAACCCTATATGATATACTTCACAACCTTGGAGGATGCCTGCCATAGATGTGGGTGAAACGTCAGGAGAGAATGTTTCTGGAATATGGCCATACAGCCCGGAAAACATACAACAACCCTATATGATATACTTCACAACCTTGGAGGATGCCTGCCATAGATGTGGGTGAAACTTCAGGAGAGAATGCTTCTGGAACATGGCCTAAATGTCATTACCCTTTTATATATATAGATTACTTTCATCTCTGATAGAGTTTCTTAGGGTTTCCTTGGTATGATGTTAGTGGCAGTTAACCCACAACCATATGCATTTTGTACAATTAAAACATTGACCTTTTCAAATAACCTGGACAACACCATGTACCTAAGCTAGTAAAATATAAATATAACAGAATATTGCGCTCTGAAGAAACTCTATCCTCTTTTCAACTCTCCTGACCCGTCTATATCAAGGTATTTCAACCTGATGTATTGCTTTTGAAAACGACATTAACAATACCACCCATCATTCTCCAAGGGTTCAACAGGCTTCAAAATATCAATCCGTCTGCCCCTGGAAATTTATGGGTCAAGCTAATGAAAACCAAATGAAACCTCTCAGACACTTCTTGAGTATCGGATACGCGGGTCTATGAAGGAAGAAAAACCTTCCAACGTGTTTGGGAAACCTATAAAGGCGACAACTTACTGTAGTTCCCCCTTGACGGAAAACAGACACTCGAGGGATGAAAGCTGCAGACGTTGATCGTTCCTTCCTGTTCTCTATATGATGTCAGTAGTTAAAAATGATTGGATGTGTTATAATAATGGTTTACAGCAATCTGGTGTCTGTTCCAAGCATGTCACTCTCGACGGCTGCCTTGTAACGCAAGGATTGGGAAGCTACGGCTCGAGAGAAGCCGGGTGGCCACGGGAAAGCTCACTGGCTGCCTTGGCAAGACGAAGAAACAGCTTCCGGAATATGACCAACGATTGAAACAACAAGGTCTGCTCTTAATACAGTCTTAATACAGAAATAAAGATTTCCCCTGACATTAAGTCTAGTCGGGTCCGACTCTGGGTGTTGGTGCTCATCTGCATTTCTAAGCTGAAGAGCCAGTGTTGTCCACAGACACCTCCTAGGTCATGTGGCTGGCATGTCATGTTTCCTTCCCACAGAAGCAGTACCTATTGATCTACTCACATTTGCATGTTTTCAAACTGCTAGGTTTACGTTAACTGGGGCTAACAGCAGGAGCTCACCCCGTTCCCCGGATTCGAACTGCCGATCCTTAGGTCTGCAAGTTCAGCAGCTCAACGGTTTAACCCGCTGCGCCACCATGGGCTTGGACAATACATTATAGGGAGAGATTGAAAGCAAGTGGCCACCAGATCAAGGTCCCATGGGAATGCTCCCCCAGCCCCAAACGGTGGGAGAGCTCAGAGAACACAAAACCAAATCAAAAGAAAAGTGAGCGACCCAACCTTTCCTTTGAGCTCATCTTTCGTCTTCAGCTTGCTTTCACATTTCCTCCCAAAACAATATTGTAAATATTTGCCTGCAGGATGTCCAGAACAGACACAGCGCTCCTTCTGCTCTGGACTCAAAAACAAGACAGCTGTCAAGTGGCACCGAAAAACGCAGGATAGAGCACGGACTCCAAATAAAATTGGAAATTAAAATTTGCATCACCACTCACATATGCAGTATAAATACTACCTGCTGTTACTATAGAATTGTGGTTTTGGTCTAACCCAGGCATGGGTAAACTTCGGCCCTCCGGGTGTTTTGGACTTCAACTCCCATAATCCCTAACAGCTAATAGGCTGGGTTGTTGTGTGTTTTCCAACCTGTATGGCCATGTTCCAGAAGCATTCTCTCCTGATGTTTTGCCCACATCTACGCCAGTAGGCTATTAGGAACTGTGGGAGCTAAAGTCCAAAACACCTGGCGGGCCGAAGTTTGCCCATGTTATATAACAAATTTGAGAGAAAAAGTAGTTCAATATGCAGTAAATAATAATTACTGTATTTACGAATTTAGCACCAAAATATCACGATGTATTGAAAACATTGACTACAAAAATGCCTTGGATAATCCAGATCCTTGGATAAGCAAGTCTTGGATAAGTGAGACTCTACTGTATATAAAAACAATTACAATTAAAGTAGATAGTATTAGTTAAAACATCCATATAAATATACATTCAAGGGTGCATTCCAAATTGTGATCCAGGTCTGTCCATTATATTATTCATCTTAAAATCATTTTGCAGTTAGTGCTGCTTCTATGGCTCCATTGCTGGTCCCATTGCTAGGTTTTGAGATGTTTACGAAAGGGATACGAGCGAGGGAGCCTGCCTGGTCTCATTGGGGAGATTGGGGGGGGCACCACCAAGAAGGCCCTGTTTCTCGCACTTACGATGGTGGTGGGATCGAGAGCAGGGCCTCTCCCGAAGATCTGAAACTATGAGCTGGGTCGTAGTGGGAGATACGTTTGGACAAGGCAGCTGGGCCCGAACCATATAGAGCTTTATAGGCCAAAGCCAGCACCTTGAATTGTGCTCGGCTGTGGCAATGGATAATCTTTTTCTACTAATGAAGCTTTTTTTAAAAAAGGTTCTTACCATGAAGAGGTGATCCAGAGGGACTGCTGGAGAGGCCAGGGACGGGGCTACAGCGTCCGCCTTGCTTGGTGGTCAGCTCCTGCTCGATCTCCTCCAGCCCCGCGCTCTTCTGGAAGCGGCTCATGCGGTTCACAACCCGGGGAGACATGTGCGTCCGGACGCAGGGCTGCCCGCCGTAGGGGTTGATGGGGAAGACGTGGGACGTGCCTCGGAGGGTGCTGACCACCACCCAGCGACAGTCGTGGCTGAAGGAGATGTCCTGAACCTGTGGTGGATGCAAACGGAACCGTTAAGGGCTTGTCGTGGACACTGAGGAATCAAAATATGGAAGACTGGTTATTTAGTCTAACAACTCCCACACCTCCCATATTGATACTCTGCACAATATTTATTTTTATTTATTTATTTCCAACATTTATATCCCGCCCTTCTCACCCGGAGGGACTCAGGGCGGCGTACACAACTGGCAACAATTCGATGCCAACACATAAATAAACATAGCAGTAAATAAAATCCATTACAAACAATTAATACAGTATAAACATACGATTAAAATCCATTCATCCAATATGCTAAAATGCTCTGACTATGCCCAGGAATTTGTATATACAGTAGAGTCTCACTTATCCAACATAAAGGGGCCGGCAGAACGTTGGATAAGCGAATATGTTGGATAATAAGGAGAGATTAAGAAAAAGCCTATTAAACATCAAAATAGGTTATGATTTTACAAATTAAGCACCAAAACATCATGTTATACAACAAATTTGACAGAAAAAGTAGTTCATTACACATTAATGCTATGTAGTAATTACTGTACGAATTTAGCACCAAGATATCACAATGCATTGAAAATATTGACTACAAAAATGCGTTGGATAATCCAGAACGTTGGATAAGTGAGACTCTACTGTACCATGACAATAAGCCTCCTTTTCTAGCCCCTCAACAGTTTTAGTAAGAACAAATTTCTAAAGGACTCAAAAAACAACCACCTATATTAGTGTTACAGTAGAGTCTCACTTATCCAACACTCACTTATCCAACATTCTGGATTATCCAACGCATTTTTGTAGTCAATGTTTTCAATACATCATGATATTTTGGTGCTAAATTCATAAATGCAGTAATTACTACATAGCATTACTGCGTATTGAACTACTTTTTCTGCCAAATTTGTTGTCTAACATGATGTTTTGGTGCTTCATTTGTAAAATCATAACCTAATTTGATGTTTAATAGGCTTTTCCTTAATCCCTCCTTATTATCCAACATATTCGCTTATCCAACGTTCTGCAGGCCCGTTTAGCTTGGATAAGTGAGACTCTACTGTACTATTATTGTGTTGCTGTGAACCATGAAAATGAATACAATGTGGTTCCAAGTATTTAAAAACTCTAAAATCAGAACAGTAAATAAAGAACAAAACTCTGAAAATTCCAGACAGGAAACAATCAGGGTCAGGTAACACCTCCCAACAAATGATTCCACCAGGGAGGAAGCAGCCAGGCTTTGAAGCTGAAAGGCCATTACATGCTAATCATGTAATTGCAGCATTCATACAGAGAGAAAAAAAGAACAACCAGAAATATTGTATATTCACAAGCTTTAGGAAATAACATATACTAACTACCACCAGTGCTCTGTATACATGAGAAATAGGAGAGATAATTTATTAATACAAAGCAGCCGGCTCCCAAGTGGGTCAAAAGTTACGGTTCAAACTCTGGGGTTGAAAGTTTGATCTTCCTGTTAAATACAAAGCCAAGAATTTTGCTGAGAATTTAGTACCTCACCAAGCAACTCAATATCTTGAGAACGACTCAAAACATTTCCCAGCTAAATCAAGGGCATGGCTCAATAAAGCAAAATTGCTGCGCAGAAACAAAAACTGCCACAAAAAACCACAGGAGCCTGGTGTAATTTTTTAATTGGATTTGGCCCCGAGTGCGAGTTTTTACGGCAGGCGAGATGCGTATTAGCCGCTTGCTCGTTTTTCATTCTGGGGAAACATGAAAAACGAGAGGTAAATAATCGTCGGCAAAAATATCAATTCCTGCCAAAGTTTTGGATGTGGTCGGCTTTTAAAATTTTAAGAGGGAGCCTCAAGGAGGTAGAACCCTGGACTTTTCTTTCCTTTTCAAGGCAGGCACATAAAAACTATAGATTATGCAGAGCCAAGAGGTTAGAAAAGGATCTAGTTTGTGAAGCCATAACATGCTCTATTTTTTTAAAAAAAATTATAATGCAGAAAACAATCAAACTACGGTATGTAGACACCTAAAGTATGAGAACTTTTTGGACAGTTTTGGCTCTGTTTCTGCTTCAGTTGAAGCGCCTTTCCAGCTAGATACAATCTGTATTGATTCCATATGATGAGAGAAAGGCACAAAACACAAGAAATGTATCTGAAGCCATCTTATACAAAATCAGGTCTTCTAACACAGTATTGTCCACACTGGCAGTGACTTGATGGGATTCCCAGTATGATTATACTATAGGATTGGCAGGAGACGGCAAGGATTGAAATTAAAAATTAGGTTGAGGATTCCATGTATCCTCCTTTACACCTCTATCAAATCTGATAATGCACAAATATCTATAATAATACAAAACAATAGTGTATGTGTATATACACTCTTGTAAAAATCCCAAGAAATGTAATACAAATCAGGTTTCTACAACTCTATATTAGAGTAATTCTCTTCAAACTATATTGCATATAACAAAATTGCTTTCAGGATATCATAAACAAAGGTATAATATCCATGTCATAATCTCACAAAGTATGCTATATCAGGAGTAAATAACAGACATAAAGAGATAACCAAGTCCGTATTATTCCTTAAGGGCAAAATATACTCCCATCCAACACTTAAAATTAATATCACATTGCAACATTTGACAACATGTTCTACTGATAATGTTGTTTACCTAATACAATGCCCCTGTGAACTGTTATATATTGGAATGACCACCAGACCCCTTAAAACTAGGATAAACGAACATCGTTCACACATAAGGAATGGATCCACCAACTCCAGGAATAATATGGACTTGGTTGTCTCTTTATGTCTGCTATTTACTCCTGATATAGCATACTTTGTGAGATTATGACATGGATATTGTACCTTTGTTTATGATATCCTGAAAGCAATTTTGTTATATGCAATATAGTTTGAAGAGAATTACTCTAATATAGAGTTGTAGAAACCTGATTGGTATTACAATCCTCTATCAAATGTCTTCTCAAATTTCAGGGATTTAGGACCAAGAGGTGAAGTTAGCCTGAATTAATAATAATAATAATAATTTTATTTTTGTATGCCGCCTCCATCTCCACAACGGGGACTCAGAGTGGCTCACATATCATACAATCTTATAATATCATAAAATCAATAGTTAAGACATCAAAGAATGCATTTAAAAACAAATTAACTCCTGCAATCTCTTGTCATCAGGTATGCTTCCAGGACTACTCAAATTGAGCCACGTGCTTTATATTTCTGTTCTATGTGAAATGTTGCCCAGACCATGTCCACTTTAAACATCAAGTTTAAAAATATCAGGATCTATTATGACCATGAATGGGATAAGACAACTACATAATAAAACTTTGCCCAAAAGAACTCAAGAACAGGATCAAGTCACCCTAACGAAGCTCCCAATGATTATCCAAAGGCCTTACGTGAACTATCTGGAGCAATGTTCACCCCAATTCTAGCCCATCGTTGTAGGATCTGATGACATTGTTCTTCTACATGTTTGGGTGGGAAGATCAATTTGCCCCAACTGTTCTGACTCTTGAGTTTCAAAGCTCATTCATATCAGGTTTTCAGAGACAGAAGACATTGAAAGCCAAGGCAAAAAACAAAAGGAAGAATGCAAAATCATCTTGCAGATGTCTTCTACATGAAAGAAATGCATGTCATGGTGAGGAAAGGCGTTTGGACCAAACTGGTCCAAATTTGGTCTTTTTCCATCCCAGCACGCAAAATTATTAAGTCTAATACGGAAAGGAAAGAAGGTGGATTTAACCATGGCCATAGTTTAGTCCTAGATCTAGTTGGACTTTCTGGTTAATCCTAATGACACCAGATCTACCAAATCAATTGTTGAGGAGTAAGTCAAGTTGTAGGCAAATCTCACTGATTTAATGGGTCTACTTGAGTCACAGGATTTATTTATGTCTCCCAATCTACTACTGTGGACAAGAGGAACACTGAAGAAATGGAGTAGTCTTCACAATTAATAATAAAGTTGCTAATCACTGACCAGGAGGTCATAAGTTCGAGGCCCGCTCTGAGCTATGTTTGTTGTTCGTCTTTGTCCTATGTTAAAAAAAAGGCATTGAATGTTTGCCTGATGTGTGTAATGTGATCCGCCCTGAGTCCCCTTCGGGGTGAGAAGGGCGGAATATAAATGCTGTAAATAAATAAATAAATAAATAAAGCAGTGCTTGGATACAACCCAAAAAATGATAGAGTGCTTGCTTGTAGACTGGGTCTTCTCTAGTTAAAGGCCCCAAGGACGCTCCCATTGATCCATCTAGCTCAGTACTCCCTGGATGGATTTCTAATGGCTCTCCAGGTTTCCAGTACGAAGGGGATTTAATTTGTGACTTGCAAAGAGTTACTCTACAACCAGTTGCAAGCAGGAAGTCGCACATTAAATCCCCTTCATGTCCAGGGAAGTTTGGATGGCCAAGCTTCCTACTGGAAACCTGGAGAGCCATCAGAAATCAATTCAGGGAGGACTGAGCTAGATGGATCAATGGGCTGACTCTGCATTAAGGGCCCTTTAACTAGAGAACACCCAGTCGAGAAGCAAGGACAGGCTTCACCATACCACCAGCCATTGTGGTTTTTCCACAGAGGGTCATTTAGGAGAAATATCTTCCAAACTCCCTGATGGAGGCAAACGGGGATACTTCTCTTTATGATAAGTGAGGCCGGAGGATTTGGCCAAACCAAGAAGTGAGTCAATTCGACAGGCTCTGAAGCCATGCCACGCCACCAAAGAAATTATGAAAGTTTGGGGGGAAAACAGCAGACATTGAGCCTAAAACTCTCTCAAGGCATGCTTTAAATGTATGGCAACTCAATGAGATGAGAAACACATTGTACTTGGCACAGAAGCAGATGGTTAATATTTTAACGGTTTGTAGTTATTCTATGTTCTTTCCAAGTCAAGGCTGATTTAGGGTGACTCTAAGCTGGAATAGTGTGAAATGCCCACTCTGTGGATTTCCATGGTGATGCCAAGATTTGAATTCTGGTCCTGGAATCATAGCCCAACATTCAAACACTATCCACGTTGCTCTCTCTTTTAATAGTTATTATTATTATAGTTCTACGGGTAGGATTTTGTCTCATGAGTCATAATAACCTAGTTTTGACTGGGTACAAAATACACTCTTACTTTGATATAATCTTCACATTTAATAGTCATGCTCTCTATTCCATCTCCTAAGTCATTGATAAAGATGTTGAATAGCACTGGGCCCTGTGGATGAAACAGAGCCATTGTAGAATATTCTTTCAGTTTGGCTAGTCAACCAATTACAAATCTACCAAACAGTAGCATTGTCTAGCCCACATTTTACTAGCTTGTTTGCAAGTACATCTGGATAATGTTCTTACGAGTGTACAGAATTTATTGCCGTCGGACCTGCTGGTGGAGTTCCTCTTCCTTTTCCTAACAGAGGATAAAACCAATGCAAAGAGGAGACATTTACCACCTCAAAACCACACTGGAGCTCCAGAATATAAGCAAGATGTTGATTAACGATTATAGAAGATTATATGTAAGCAGTAGCAAATCAAAGTCAATGAAATAAGGTTCAAGTCCACAAGGAATAGAATACTTGAGAATCTTGAATCAGAGTTCAAGCTGGATAACAAAATTAGTCCAAGGCGCTGGAACAAACTGGAACGCAGGAGACAAAGCAACAAGATTAGTCCAAGGAACAGAATCAACGCTGGAACACAAGGCAGGAATCCAAACTGCAATGGACTGGAACACCAACTGGATACCCAAAAATCCCCAAAAGCAAGGACAAGACTGGAACAAGACTCAAGGCAGAAGGCCGCATGAATTGACATGGAAATTCACAGGAACATGGAGCATGAAGCAGGGATCTCTCTCTTGCGATGAGCAAAGTTACCACCTCTGAATCTCTCAGAGAACACAGTTCCTCTTAAAGGTAAACTCAAGGCCTCTTTCCGTGAGAAGTCTGCTCATTATTCTTTCACAATAACAATCTCTGGCTGAGCTGAAAACCCTCCCTTTCTCTTCTCTGCTGATAAATCACTTTTCTTCGGTCAAACTCATTAGCCTTATCACAACTAGAATCCCCATCTGGCAAAAGAAGGTCTGACTTTGACTACTTCAAGGAATGGGGTTCAAGCTGCCGGCTTGAAACCATGGTGTGTCTGTTCCCAGAATCCTCCAAGCCAAACTCTGGCTGGCCTGGGACAGCAGTTTCCTCTAACTTTAGTGGCATAGGAATCTCAGGCACAAACCCAGAGTTCCTTTGACAAGTCAGGTGCAGGAGAAGTCACAGAGTCAAGAGCGGGAACAACCACAGGTTGAACAAGCCCAACCACAGGCTGGGCTACAACACCCTTAATATCAGTTGTCCAGCAACCTAGCAGTTCGAAAACAAGCAAATGTGAGTAGAGCAATAGGTACCGCTCCGGCGGGACGGCAACAGCGCTCCATGCCAGCCACATGACCTGGAGGTGTCTTTGGACAACGCTGGCTCTTCGGCTTAGAAATGGAGATGAGTACGAACCCCAGAGTTGGTCACAACTGGACTTAACGTCAGGGGAAATATAGGGGAGATCGTTGGGATTTCTGGGAATTGTTAGCCACAGAAGATGGGTGCAAAGTGGAGTGGAGGATGAGCTCTGGCACCACCACTACTACTGGGAGAACTGGAAAGGGAAGAGCCAGTGATGGCCAACCTATGACACGCGTGTCAGCACTGACACGCCTAGCCATTTTTGCTGACACGCTGCCGCATACAGATTGATTGAATGACTATGCCTTTTGTGGCCAAATTTGATGTGATTTGGTCCAGTGGTTTTGTTGTTTAGTCCATGGGAATTATGCACATTACACACACACACACACACACACACACACACACACACACATATATATATATATATATATATAAAATTTCTATTATTATTCTATTATTATTGTAGTATATTATCACATTATTACTATTATATTATTATTCATTATTCATGACTACATTGAAACTAGAATAGAGAGAAATCAGCGTGGAAACTGCAAGAGGTACCAAAGATCGTTGTACATGGAAATAATAGTAGTAAATAGTTTTTGATTTATTAAATACGGTTATATATTACAATTATATATTTTTGTTATTTAAACTATACATATTGTGAAATTATGTTTTTTTTTTTCTCAAAGTGACACACCACCTAAGTCATGCTAGGTTTTTGGGTGAATTTGGCCATCATTGCACTAAGCAAATGCACAAAGTGCTTGGAGGGTCTTTTCAAGTCACAGCAACAAGTCAACTATTCTTGTAAATTGCAGCAAACTGCTGCTCCATCAGCTGAGCTGGAGATTTGTATGCAGTCGGTTCCTCTCACCTTGAATTTAACCCCCAAAGTTGGCAAACTGGCACCCTCATGTCCTATCTGGAGATGACCCATGCAAACTGGAGCTTCAGGACCCGGCACTGAAATCTGGCAATCCTGGTTAAGTGTGTTTCGGAAGACAACGTTCTTTCCTTCTCATGGCACACTCACCATTTTTGCATGTAGCCTGGGAAGGACAGAATCAAAGGCTCTGATGGAGAAGCCAAGGCAGATGTTGCCAATCATTCCGGGTTCTTTAATGGGTGGGAACCACCTGGGGTTGAATTCAGCCGAATGTTTGTTTTTTCCACAGTGACATCCCCAACAAAGCCGAAAGTCCCTCGGTTATATAATGACCTCTTATGTGGGTCTCAAAGCCAAAGCGGGGAAGGATTTAACTCTTTGGAAATCGCATTCCTCTTCTTTCAGGAACAGACAAAACCACTTCAAGCAGAAAAGACTCGAGCGATTTGTCCCAAGCAAAGTCCTAAGCAGCAACCACTGAATGAAAATATTTCTAGATAAACTCGTCGTCCTAGGTGAATGGGGTTTGAACCCGCCAAACAAAAACACCCGAGACCAAGGAAGGATTAGCTTGCATTATATCATCAAATGGCATAGGGCTTAAAATGAAGCTTTCACAATGCCATGGGCACTCCGTGTTGGAAGAGGCCAGCCATCAAATCTTGACAAAGTATTCCAGAAATGTGCTTCAGAATATTCCAGACAAAAGCAGCAAGCATTCACCGGCCTGTAAGTACCTATATCTAAAGCCTTTAAAATAAAAAGGTTTTTTTTTTACTAGAAGACAAAGACAGTCACTCACCCAGATACTTCACCTGATGGCATGCTAACAGTCCTAATGGGCCGGGCTGTGGTGCAGTTGGTTAGAAGCCAGCTGCAAAAAATCATTACTATGGGATCGAAGCCTGGGTTGGATTGAGTTCCCAACTGTTAATAGCCTAGCTCACTGCCCACTGAAGCAGTTCGAAAAACAGTGGCATCTGTTGAGTAGAAAATTCTAGGTACCGCTTTATGCGGGGAGGCTAATTTAACTAGTTTACGACTCCATTAAAAAAAACTGCCAGCAGCGTGCAGAAAGGAGTGAGGAAGTACTACCATCAAGGACTCGGTGTCACAAGTGGACAACGAAGCGGCAGCTCCCTCATGAAGAATATTAAATTGCCTCTGTGTCTGTCTATATATGTCGTATGTCTAATAGCATTGAACGTTTGCTATGTATATTAAATTGCCTCTGTGTCTGTCTATATGTCGTATGTCTAATAGCATTGAACATTTGCTATGTATATTAAATTGCCTCTGTGTCTGTCTATATGTCGTATGTCTAATGGCATTGAACGTTTGCCATGTATATTAAATTGCCTCTGTGTCTGTCTATATGTCGTATGTCTAATGGCACTGAACGTTTGCCATGTATATTAAATTGCCTCTGTGTCTGTCTATATGTCGTATGTCTAATGGCATTGAATGTTTGCTATGTATATTAAATTGCCTCTGTGTCTGTCTATATGTCGTATGTCTAATGGCATTGAACGTTTGCTATGTATATTAAATTGCCTCTGTGTCTATATGTCGTATGTCTAATGGCATTGAACGTTTGCTATGTATATTAAATTGCCTCTGTGTCTGTCTATATGTTGTATGTCTAATGGCATTGAACGTTTGCTATGTATATTAAATTGCCTCTGTGTCTGTCTATATGTCGTATGTCTAATGGCACTGAACGTTTGCTATGTATATTAAATTGCCTCTGTGTCTGTCTATATATCGTATGTCTAATGGCACTGAACGTTTGCTATGTATATTAAATTGCCTCTGTGTCTGTCTATATGTCGTATGTCTAATGGCACTGAACGTTTGCTATGTATATTAAATTGCCTCTGTGTCTGTCTATATGTTGTATGTCTAATGGCACTGAACGTTTGCTATGTATATTAAATTGCCTCTGTATCTGTCTATATGTCGTATGTCTAATGGCATTGAATGTTTACTATGTATATTAAATTGCCTCTGTGTCTGTCTATATGTCGTATGTCTAATAATGGCATTGAACGTTTGCCATGTATATGTGTATTGTAATCCGCCCTGAGTCCCCTTGGGGGTGAGAAAGAAGAGCAGAATATAAATACTGTAAATAAATAAAATAAGTAAATAATGGCTGGACCAGCCCAGGCGCAGTAAACACATGAGAGATGCTCACATGTGAGTTCTTTGCTGGTCGTGTCACGAACAAGCAGCACAGGATCCCATTAGTGGCTTTTTCAAGTTTATGCTACAGCCTTCCAATTTATGACTATCCTGTGGGCTAATGTACCAAGCCTCCCATTTATTTATAACATCGCTCTGCATTTGTTGTTAATTGTGGGTCTATGTTTGGAGAATAAAGATCCATCAGGGCGCTTTATTTCCCCACATATTTACATTCATACTCCCACTCTTTTTTCCCCCTGGGTGGAAGGAAGGGCTTTCGGATAAAACACAAAGCCGAGATTCCTGGGAGCAGCTCGGCTTCCCAACTGGACTGAATGGAACGAAGTGGATCATTATATGAAGTGTTGTGCAGAGTTGGGATGGAAAAACCGAGACCCTCGTGAAACACATAAACAGATCAGGATTTGATGAGAAAATAAGATTTGTATGCACAGTAAGAATGTCTCACACGCCTACCCCAACCCACCAAACCTTGTGTTTTGTCGAAGGCTTTCGTGGCCGGAATCACAGGGTTGTTGTGTGTGTTTTCAAGCTGTATGGCCATGTTCCAGAAGCATTCTCTCCTGACGTTTCGCCCACATCTATGGCAGGCATCCTCAGTGGTTGACCACTCCAACAACTATTGTGTCAGGCTACACAGAGAAGCCATTGAAATCCACAAGCATGTATTAACCGATGTTAACCATATTCTATATATAAAAGAGTAATGAAATTTCGGCCTAGGACAAAACAACAAAACTACACATCCCAGAAACACTAAACTTGGCAGCACAACCCCTCATCCATGCCTCTACGTTCATACAACAAAAAGAAAAGAAAAATAAAGTCCTAATTAGAGGGAGATGAAGAATTGTTTTTATCCAATTGCTGCCAGTTAGAAGGCTAAGCTCCGCCCACTTGGTCTCCTAGCAACCCACTCAGCCCAGGGGACAGGCCTCACTTAGGCCTCTTCCACACTGCCTATAAAATACAGATTATCTGATTTGAACTGGATTATATGGCAGTGTAGACTCACGGCCCTTCTACACAGCTATATAACCCATTTATAATGGACATAATGTAAGGTAAAACCTTTACCCTTTACCTTAACTACCACCAGTTCCTCAATACTTTATTTCCCATACCACCAGACTTCACCACAGCAACGCGTGGCCGGGCACAGCTAGTGTTCTATATTTTACACTGTATTAATTGTTTGTAATAGATTTTATATACAGTAGAGTCTCACTTATCCAACATAAACGGGCCGGCAGAATGTTGGATAAGTGAATATATTGGATAAGTGAATATGTTGGATATCTTGGCTGAGTCAACTATTCTTTACTTTTTCATAAAGTAATAAGAAAAGAGACACAAAAGAAATCGTCCTTCTGTTCTTTAATTGATATCCTCCAACTTCTTTTCCTTTCAAATTCTTCTACAGTAGAGTCTCACTTATCCAAGCTAAACGGGCCGGCAGAAGCTTGGATAAGCGAATATCTTGGATAATAAGGAGGGATTAAGGAAAAGCCTAATAAACATCAAATTAGGTTATGATTTTACAAATTAAGCACCAAAACGTCATGTTATACAACAAATTTGACAGAAAAAGTAGTTCAATATGCAGTAATGTTATGTTGTATTTACTGTATTTACGAATTTAGCACCAAAATATCGCGATATATTGAAAACATTGACTACAAAAATGCGTTGGATAATCCAGAACGTTGGATAAGTGAGACTCTACTGTAGTAAGGACAAACACAAAAAAGGATGTTGTCCTTTATCTTGGCTGAGTCAACTATTATTTACTTTTTCATAAAGGAATAAGAAAAGAGACACAAAAGAAATCGTCCTTCTGTTCTTTAATTGATATCCTTCAACTTCTTTTCCTTTCAAATTCTTCTACTTTAGACCAGTCTGTGTATTTTATCGGGTTACCTGTATTTTTCTTTAGAAAAAAAAAAGTTAGTTTATCCATATCCTTGGTCTCTCTCCCTTTCTTCTATATCCGGTATTTCCTTTTGCTTCCACCTTTTAGCAAAACTAATTTTGGCGGCTGTAGTTAAGTATGTAAATAAGATATCATCATTGGTATCTAAATGGATATCCCACGGGGTCAGTTATGCCCAATAAATAATCCTCTGCCTTTCTGGGGGATTTTGTTTCTATGTGCAAGGAAAGCTCTTCTTGGATGCCAAGCAGCCACCTCTGATGAGACCAATTTGGTATTTCTTTTGGAAGCTCGGCCACTGTTCAGCATCTGGTAGCAGTTGAAGTCAGAGAAGTTTTCCCCAGCCAAACCAATATAGACTGACCTCAAAAAGGTGTCTGTAAAGAAGTGTAGAAGGTGGTGCTGTTGGCTGTAAACCTCTCACATGGATCTGATTAATCCCCCGGTTTTGATGCCTGCAAACTCTTCTCGGGGTTTAACAGCCTCGAAGTACAGCGTGTCCTGCGAATCTGAACACGCTTCAGTCCCTGGGCTCACGTCAAGATGGAACGCTTCCCGGCTCCCGGGCCAAGTAACACTTACTCAGGACTTACTTGTGGTTGGCTCCACCATGCAGTCTCTTGCTCCAGTTAGAACACTGCAGCTCAGACTGAATATTGGCCCATTCAGAATTGCAGGTAGGAAATGCTTTTCCAGCACAGAAATATTTCCCATCACTCTCTCTTAACTGTGAGAACACTTCTGAATCTGGTTTTTTTCACAGTTTCCAGATCTGCAGATGCTTCAACACTATTCTGTTTCCAAGATAGGGTTCTTCCTTCCTGCAGCTTCCCATGGATTTTGTATTTTCCCCAATTAATTATAGGCTATCCTAACCAAACAAAGAGTTTCAACTATGGTTCCAATTACATCTCCAATTGTGTCGCCCTTGATCACTGACTATGTTTTTAGATTGTGATGTTGTGTTTTATATTTTGATGTATTAATCGTTTTGATTGGAATTGTATTTTATACTGTTGTATTTTATTGTGTATTGCTGGGCCTGGTCTCCATGTGAGCCGCCCTGAGTCCTCACTGGGAATTTTGGGTTAGGATACAATAATAAAGTTGTTGTTGTTGTTGTTGTTATATTGTATGACACAGCAAACAAGATAGACATGCTGGATTTCGTATCACAAAATCACAAGTCGAACACTTTCCAAGCATTTAGGAATGTGTGATGTATTTTCGGATGATGCGTGCAGATCTTAGTAGGGTGGCCTTTTGCAGTTGGCAGATCGTGATTTTGTCAATGTCTATTGTTTCCAAATGCCGGCTGAGATCTTTTGGCACAGCACCCAGTGTGCCCATCACCACCGGGACCACCTGCACTGGTTTCTGCCAGAGTCTTTGAAGTTCGATCTTGAGGTTGTGATAGCGGCTGAGTTTTTCCTGTTGTCACCTGGGATGGCAACATCAATGATCCAAACCTTTTTCTTTTCCACAACTGTGATGTCTGGTGTGTTGTCTTCCTGAACTTTGTCAGTCTGGATTCGGAAGTCCCACAGTATCTTTGCGTGCTCATTTTCCAAGACTTTTGCAGGTTTGTGATCCCACCAGTTCTTTGCTGCTGGGAGGTGGGACTTGAGGCATAAGTTCCAATGAATCATTTGGGCCAGGTAGTTGTGCCTCTGTTTGGAGTCAGTCTGTGCAATTTTCTTACAGCAGCTGAGATGATCAATGGTTTCGTCAGCTTCCTTGCACAGTCTGCATTTTGGGTCATCAGCTGATTTCTCGATCTTGGCCTGAATGGCCTTTGTCCTGATGTCTTGCTCCAGGGCTGCAAGGATCAGGCCTTCTGTCTCCTTCTTCAGGGTCCCATTCGTGAGCCAGAGCCAGGTCTTCTCCTTATCAGCTTTTCCTTCAATTTTGTCAAGGAACTTTCCATGCAATGTTTTGTTGTGCCAGCTGTCAGCTCTGGTTTGTAGTGCGGTTTTCTTGTACTGATTCTTTATTATCATCATCATCATCAACATCATCATCATTATCATCATCATCAGAATGACATGCAACCAATAATCTTAGTTACACTAAAGACACTGATGGCAAAAGGATTTGCCATTCCCTTCTTTTCCTTCTCCATACTTTATTCCTTTTTTATTGCAAACTCAAAGTTGTGGCCTTAGCCATTTTCAGTCCTTGTTCAACTCTTAAGAAACAATGGCAGGCTGGGCTATTTGATAGCTTTGGGTAAATAAACCTGTGCAATGTGTCGTCTCCTCAAGTGCAAACATGTATCATTCAACGCCAAAGTTGCGATTGTTAATGCCGTTTTATTTTGACATGTGGTTGAGAAAGATAACTAAAAACGCTGATGGGAAGGAAACTCATTTGAAACACAGCACATGCTATGTTGTTGGATGTGAATTTAATTTTAATTCATTCTCTCTCCTCTTTGGCTCTATGTATTTCTGAATCAAAGGTGGCACAAACCTGCCGGACCTGAAATGGAAACACGGGTCCTGTGTCCAAGGAGCGAGCAGTGCGAAAAGCAGCACCAAGCGTGGAATTTCATCCCCGTCTCAGATTTGTGAATCGCTCCGGGGAGATCAGCTTCCGATCACAGGCCAATCAAAGGGTCGGTTTACCCAGAGAGAGCTGACACTGGCCCAAGCACAGATCGAAATCGGGTGGCACAGAACCAAAGCATGTGGTCGCTTTCTAATATTTAGTTTCTAAAGTACATGCGATAATTTCACATCCTTATCTCCTAAAGCACATGTACCGTTTGACACATACAACAAGGCTGCAAACCTTGAAAGGCTGTTCGAAGTGCTTCACTTTACATAGGAAAAAACAGAGGGAACGATTTCCAATCTAATTCAGGATGGCCAAGACAGACCCAACGATAGCATCACCTTTTCCGTCAAAGATCAGTGAAAAGATACACCCAGCAATCACAGACCTATAGAGTTACACAACACCGAGTACATTTAGAAACTCTCGTTTAAAGTTTTATTCCCATGTCAATTACAAGAAAGAAGATACCAAAGGGAAGAAGAGATGGACGGACGGAGGGCGGCATGACCGGGGTTCAGGCCCCGAATTACAAACATCCCACTTACAAATGACTAATAGATAAGAACAGGGGTGAAACAGCAGGAAGTGAGATAAATCTACCCCTAGGAAGGGAAATTCACTCATGGAGGAAAGGTGTCTTTACCACCTTAAAATACAAGGACTGCCTCAACGGGTGGTTTAAATCTTGTTGGGAATCATCCTGGACTACTCAAGTCTAGACGTAGTTAGATAGACGATAGAGTTAGATTGAGGGAATCCTTTCCCTGTTTCCAAAGCATGCCTAGACAGGCTTTACTGTGTTTCACTCTATCCTGTTTACGTCACATCCCTTCCTTTGAAGTTAGTAGAAATGTGAATCTCTATGAACACTAACTTCTCATTGGTCAGAATGTCTTTTATGGCCCCAATAAACTGGAGCATGAAATTGGAACCATTTTGGTTCTCTCTTCTCCCTTTGTTCTTCTAGCTAACAAGAAGCATCTCGCCATCTCTCCTGGCAAGAGAGAGATGTTATTTTTCCTTTCTTATTTTTCCTTAGAAACCAGTCTAGAATAGACTAGACAGCTCCCAAGCCTTTCTATCTACAACAGAGTTATTTTTACCTGAATAAATACTTTCTGAACTTTTACTTTGGCCAAACTTCCCATCTATCTCTGCCTCTGTAGAAAAAGTCCTCTTTGCAGGGGCAAGAGAAGCACCAACAAATTCAACCATATGTTGGGACTAATACATCTCCTAAGACATCTCCTCTGACCCAGCCCACGGAGCTCAATGTTTCACAAGCCACCATAAGACATGAGGCTTCGGCTTACGTATTCTTCTGAAAAAAAGTCAGTGTTAAAGAAAACAAAGCTTCTACAGCCTGGAAAACCAACACCAGCCTTTCAGAGGCACCCAGCGGCACACCGGCATTGTCCTCTCTGTTTAACTAGGCTCAGGCAATCTCGCTTGTGACAACAGCCAGGGAGTCAGAATAAGCAAGGAGTCGGGCGGCCAAAAAGATTACACGGGTTTTCTGGCCACCGGCCCGCCTCGCTATCGCTGCATTTATTTGCTTGGGATGGAGATAACGTGGCTGGCGGGCCTTCTGGAGTGCGTGTTTACGCTCCAGGATCAAAGAGGCAAATGCCGTTGGGCCCAGAACCAAACCTTTTATCTGTTTACAGAGGAAGACGGCGCACCTCCAGAACATGGCGTGCCTCGGATACCTAATGATAACAACGTCCAGCATTTAAATAGTACGCCTTAAACATCTCAGGCACTTCACATGCATGCGGGGCTGAGGATAAAATGTATCTTGCGATGGTCAACGTGTGTCTAGAAAAGCTGACCAATACTTTATGGCTGCAGGCTCAGAGAGGCTGCAGGTCGCCAAAGTTCATTGGGCATAAGTATTTATTTACAGTATATACTCGCGTATAAGCCCTTTTTTAAGACTGAAAAAGGCCCCCTCGGCTTATACTCGGGTGAGGGTCCTGGTTGGCTTATATTTGGGCCAGCTTATACTCGAGAATATATGGTACATTTATTATTTTTCTCTATTATTATTGGTATTATTACATTTATTATTTTTCTCAATTATTGTTGCTACTATTACATTTATTATTTTTCTCTGTTATTGTTGCTACTATTACATTTATTTTACTCTATTTTATTATTATTAATACATTTATTATTTCACTCTGATCTTATTATTATTATTATTATTACATGTATTATTTTACTCTATTTATTATTACATGTATTATTTTACTCTATTTATTATTATTATTATTATTATTATTATTATTATTATTATTATTATTATTACATGTAAGTTGACATGGCCTGATTTAAGGATGAAGCATGAGGATCTCAGATGAATGGAATTAATTATATATACGTTTTTATAATGTGTTTTAACAATGTTATTAATGGATCTGTTTATATTGTTTTGTTTTTATGACTGCATTCTGGGCATTAAATTTTGCCAATTTTTGTAAGCCGCCCTGAGTCCCCTCGGGTGAGAAGGGCGGGGTATAAATGTTGTAAATAAATAAATATTATTTTACTCTATTTATTATTACATGTATTATTTCCCTGTATTTGTTATTATTATTACATGTATTATTTAACGCTATTATTATTAAAAGGATACATAAGCCCATTTACATTGAAGAAGATGAGAATAGTGATTTGATTAGAGTTGGACAGTCTTATCTTAAATTAGAGCTTGATGTAAATATTCAAAAACATTGAACCTACTGATGCCTCAATTAATGTAATTCTTTGGTATCTATTTTTATTTCTGAAATTTACCACCCTCGGCTTATACTGGAGTCAATGTTTTCCCAGTTCTTTTGTGGTAAAATTAGGTGCCTCGGCTTATATTTGGGTTGGCTTATATTCGGTATTTATTTAATTTATTTATCTTATTGAATGTACCAATACACTTAACCCAATCATCACATGCCAACGTGCACTCATAATAAAAATAAATAAAAGCAGCAGAAGCAACAGAACAGATAGGATCAGTCCACTGAAATGCCAAAAGGATGGAGCTGGTGCCCACATAATGGCAGCGTTGGTGCCAGTCAGACTTCATTCAATTTGTGTACAACACATTGCTGTCTATGAACCTTCAAGTCAACATACTACAACATTAACATCACAGGGTTAAACTACACTGCCCAGCCATTCTTGTCCGGGCAAGTAGACACTTGTGAAAGGCTTCCTTGGCCATGAAATCACTTGAGCCACAAGGCACAGCAAGAACCCTGAGCTTTGGAAGCCTCAAAAATCCATACCACTCACACTGCAATTTACACAAGCAATTCACAGGACTAGGCACCGTCAAGACACAGCTTTTCTCACCGCCGAAGTAGGTTTGCTTTTGTTATAGGCAGAGGCTAAAAACACACACGTGCAATTACACCAAGGCTCAAAATGATAGGATACCCTTGGCAACCCCAACTGCCAATTTGGCACCACGGCCAGACATCTTCAAGATGTAGCCGGGAGAGTTATAAAACCAACACTCACACTTCTTGCCAAATGGGATGCCAACCTGGATAGTTTTAAAGCGGCTCAGATAAACACACAACACAACACATGCAAAAGCGTATGTGCATATATGTATATCATTCCCTATGCACTGTTTATTGTGAATATGAATATCTCCACTTCCCCTTTCTTGACAATTTTTCAATATCCTCTATGAAAGCGTTCACTTGCCTTCAGTTACATCATTCCATTCCCGATGAGATCCCTCATTGGTCAGGAATAATCTAGTCATTATTGTGGGGCTCAGGCACTGAATCAATTTGAAGGAACATTCACATTCGGCTAAATCACGCCAGAGCTTTAAATTGAACCACACAGTATCTAAATTGAACCATACAATCAAGCTTTGATTGAAAATACCTACAAGATATATCAAAACATATCCTTTAGAATTTGAAATATAAGAAGGAAACATTCAGTGGTGCTTTATACTATTTGTTTCTCTGGAAAGGGAAATTACTACTTTAGCCATGTGGGCCTGGGTGTGCGGACTCAAAACTGAAATCTCACTGATTTTAAATAGGGACAAGCCTACGTTTGCAACCAATGATCCTACAAGAGTTTCTCTGGGGCATTTTTAAGTGTTCCTTCCTAATAACAATAAGATATGCTGCAATGTGTATGCTCCGCTCAAGGCCTATTATTGCAATAATCATTTTGAGGACAAAACCACTCTGAGATGTATTTCTATTAGCTAAAGAGAGCAATGTCGCCAAATGTCCTCCAACTAACAGATGCCGCAGTCCCGTTTTCCACGCCAGCCCTGTCGCTTGACATATCATCGTCTTGACATTTCAGTCATTGTACAATGTGTGAGTCCAAATTATTTTGCAAATGGTTGGTTCTTAGACTTTGAGCGAGTGCAGCCATACTTTATATCATGTTAAAATGCACACACAAACCCTCTCACACCCGCATGCAGTCTGTTAGAAAAACACACAAATCCACCTTGAAGTGGACGTCCACTGACGTTAGAGAAAAGCCTCGTACAAATTCTGACTCAACTCACTTTGGCTTCGGTCTCTCCGCGGTGCAACGTGTACAAGTGATGGACGGCACTCTGCGAGGATGACCACGGGTGGGTGAGGATTTGGAAGACGTGGAAGTCGTGGCCCAGAGTATCGGCTGTGACGAGAAGCATGCCTGCGCAAAAGAAAAACAAGGGGATCAGAAGTTAAAACATAGGCATCGAGAATTAATTGACACCCATTTCGTCATGACCTCTGGTTTGAACAACGAATTTGGGAGGGTGTCATCTGACACGTGGTAAAGAAGCTTGCAACCAAAGCCCATCGTTTTATTGCTTTCTCACAATCTATATATATAAAAGAGTAATGAAATTTCGGCCTAGGACAAAACAACAAAACTACATATCCCAGAAACACTAAACTTGGCAGCACAACCCCTCATCCATGCCTCTATGTTCATACAACAAAAAGAAAAGAAAAAGAAAATCCTAATAAGAGGGAGATGAATAATTGTTTTTATCCAACTGCTGCCAGTTAGAAGGCTAAGGCCCGCCCACTTGGTCTCCTAGCAACCCATGCAGCCCAGGGGACAGGCAGAGTTAGGCCTCACTTAGGCCTCTTCCACACTGCCTATAAAATACAGATTATCTGATTTTAACTGGATTATATGGCAGTATAGACTCAAGGCCCTTCCACACAGCTATATAACCCATTTATAATCTTATATTATCTGCTTTGAACTGGATTATCTTGACTCCACACTGCCATATAATCCACTTCAGTGTGCAGTCGGACACAACCGGACTCAAGGTCAGGAGAAAACCTTGACCCTTTATCTTAACTACCACCAATTCCTCAATACTTTATATCCCATCCCACCATACTTTACCACAGCAACGCGTGGCCGGGCACAGCTAGTTTATATTATTTTGATTCTTCATACAAAAGGATGAATGGAACTTTGGCCCATCATCTCTCTAATCGGTTAAGATCATTTTGAATTCGGCTCCTGTCTTCTGGAGTATTGACTATCTCTCCCAATTTGGTGTCATCTCCAAACTTGATGATGATAAACTACTACAAGATAGCATGGAAGTGGTGTTTGACCCCAATAAAGATACATAATATGGATAAATAATAATAATAATAATAATAATAATAATAATAATAATAATAATAATAATAAAACTTTATTTATACCCCGCCACCATCTCCCCGTGGGGACTCGGGCGGCTCACAACGTTACAAAAGTAACAGCACAAATACACAGTTTAAAACACAAGAAGATGATAAAACAAGTTAAAACAAAGATTTAAACAACAGTAATAATATCAATAGTAATTATATATAATAAGAGCTGTTCAGAAAAATTTTGGCGAGGTTGTCAAGAAAGGGGGACATATATTCATATGTGGTGGGAATGTAAGTATGTACAGAGTTTTAGGGGAAAAGTCATAGTAGAAATAGAGAGTATCATGAAGAAAAAAATCAATATAAACCCAGCGACTATACTATTATCTATTTATAACACAGATGAATGGAAAGAAAATGAAAATAATTTGGTAACAATGTTGCTAACGGCTGCCAGGTTATTAATAGCAAGAAATTGGAAAGGGGAGGTGGAAATTAAAATAGAAGACTGGTACAAAGAAATTTGGAAATTAGCAATAAATGATAAATTAACATGCAATTTAAATGTCAAAAACGGCCTAAGGAAGAAAAATGATTTTGAAAGTATATGGAAGAAATTTATTGAAGAAACATGAAGGAGAGAAGATGGGAATCAACCCCCACCAGAAGAATTGAGGTTCTGGTTGGACTATAAAGAAATGGACTTTATATGGATTGTAAATATTTTTCTTTTCTTTGTAACAAAATTAAAAGTAATGTAATAAAAAATATTCAAAAAAAAACTTGATGATGATGATGCCTTCTAGCCCTTCATCTAAATCATTAGTAAAGATGTTGAGAGCAAAAAAAAAAAAAAAAGCAAGTTTCTTAATCTCTGAATAAGGAAGAAACTGGGGTGGTGTTTGCAGAGGTGCTTAGGATTGCAGCTTCACACACCAACTATATGATTGTACCGCTCGCATACCTAACTTATTTTTCCTTTTAAGAGAGAAGGTTGTTTAAAACACACGCTTCCAAAATGGATGGGGTGAAGTGTAAAAGTACGTAATGTGCAAAAGCTTTGCACGCACATGTGAGACTGGCTTCTGTCAGGAATTCTGGACTTTCCATGGCAAAACAAAAAACAAAAACAAAAAAACGGTGAAAACTGGGAAAGCTTTAAAGGAGATTTATCTGCTAGAATCATGTCAAGCCTCAAATGGAAGGCTATAATCTGTCTTCTTCTCGCTGTTTTCCGAGCGTGTTTAGTCTGCCCTCCAAATGCAAGATAATGACTAGGCAGCGGGGAAAGAAAGTTGTCGGTGACTTCTGGAAGGCACAAAATTGCTGTTGACTAACCCAAGATAACCACTCTTAGATTGTTTGACATTTTGGCATCGGCCGTTTCTTTTCTCAATTAAGCCCGAAAGTCGTAATTTTCTCCTTTCCTCCTCCCTGGAAGAAAAGCTTTTGGGGTACAAGGAAGAGGCAGCCAAGCCCAGAAGTCACAGGGACATTTCCATGGTTATTAGCCATCTGCAATAAATCACTACTAACCGAGGTCGGATTGAGCTCCCGACCATTAATAGCCTAGCTTGCTGTTGACCTATGCAGCTCGA
Organism: Anolis carolinensis; assembly: GCF_035594765.1. Lineage (NCBI taxonomy): Eukaryota > Metazoa > Chordata > Lepidosauria > Squamata > Anolidae > Anolis > Anolis carolinensis. Next base: position 17,963,865 of record NW_026943818.1, read on the forward strand.
AAGAGAGTTGCATCTGTCGAGTAGAAAATTTAGGTACCGCTTTATGTGGGGAGGCTAATTTAACTAGCCTAGGTTGCTGTTGACCTATGCAGCTCCAAAGAGAGTTGCATCTGTCGAGTAGAAAATTTAGGTACCGCTTTATGTGGGGAGGCTAATTTAACTAGCCTAGGTTGCTGTTGACCTATGCAGCTCGAAAGAGAGTTGCATCTGTCGAGTAGAAAATTTAGGTACCGCTTTATGTGGGGAGGCTAATTTAACTAGCCTAGGTTGCTGTTGACCTATGCAGCTCGAAAGAGAATTGCATCTGTCGAGTAGAAAATTTAGGTACCGCTTTATGTGGGGAGGCTAATTTAACTAGCCTAGGTTGCTGTTGACCTATGCAGCTCCAAAGAGAGTTGCATCTGCCGAGTAGAAAATTTAGGTACCGCTTTATGTGGGGAGGCTAATTTAACTAGCCTAGGTTGCTGTTGACCTATGCAGCTCCAAAGAGAGTTGCATCTGTCGAGTAGAAAATGTAGGTACCGCTTTATGTGGGGAGGCTAATTTAACTAGCCTAGGTTGCTGTTGACCTATGCAGCTCCAAAGAGAGTTGCATCTGTCGAGTAGAAAATTTAGGTACTGCTTTATGTGGGGAGGCTAATTTAACTAGCCTAGGTTGCTGTTGACCTATGCAGCTCCAAAGAGAGTTGCATCTGTCGAGTAGAAAATGTAGGTACCGCTTTATGCGGGGAGGCTAATTTAACTAATCTACGACACCATAAAACCTTCCAGCAGCGTGCGGAAAGGAATGAGGAAGTACTCCATTAATGACCCAGTGTCACAAGTGGAGGGTGAAGCAGCAGCTCCCGCTGTGGTCAGGATGAAGCAACCCTCATGAAGCCGGAAGCTGGAAAATGTTAAATTGCCTCTGTGTCTGTCTATATATGTCCTGAAAAAGGCAACCAGGTTGCAGATCTGTTGGATTGTGTGATATGGACAGGGCATGTCTGAGTGGCATCTATCCTCCAAAGATGATCGGGGCTAAATTGTAGGCCTTCTGTGTTCAGAGGATGTGAACATATCCACAGGGTTAGTGAATCTCAAGGAAGACCTGGGACAGATTTTTCAAATTAATTGCAAGGCTGTTGGCTTCCAAGAGAAGAATTAAACATTGAGATGTCTTTTTACAGCCTAACAGAGAGCCCTTTCCGTTCTTGCGTTCAGGCCGAGCTTTTATACGGGTGAACCGGGGCCATTTTCCATCCCCGTCTACTCATCACGTCTTCCACCCCACCTGGGTTGAATCGTACAGAACGTTGTCCTTTTAATGTGGGTGGCCCCGATCTGACGCCGACATATTTTCTTTAATGGGCCCGGCTGTGCGTTTGAAGATTGCCCACTATTAATTCCAGGAAAGTATATCACCATTTGTGTATTTTTCTTTTTTTTCCCCAATAGAAAAGTGCACGTTTGGGTATGTCCCGCATCCCACGCCTAGGCCACGGCTGACCTCACACGTTCTGCAACTTCAGCTTTCCTGACAAGCCAAGGGCTGTTCATACCATGTGGACTGGCTTTTCCTAGGCTTTTCCTAGGCCTCAGTACTGGTCCAACATTTGCAAAAAGAAACCCATTTACTGCCACCGTTTTGCCCCAGATCCTGACCTCTTTCCTTTACTCTGTGTGCCCAGGAGGGAGTTTCTCATCTAGTATCAACCATGGATTGTGGTTCCGGGTTTTAGCCTGCCACTTTTGGACTCTTGCTTACTGAGCTGTACTTGCAAGTAGATCTTCGAAAGCTATTTTTTGATTTAAGGCGTTTGTGTGCTGGCTGGTATCTGAACAGAGGACGAGCCGGAGATATCAATTCCTTTGTCCTGATGTCAGGTAGTACAATATAATTAAATAGTATAATTTCTCCAGCGGTGTAGGGCGTAGACATCCTGTGATAATACGGCATGTCTCATGAAGAGCCACATCCACTCTTTTAACGTGATGAGATGCGTATTCAGAGTAGGAAAGCGCAAGGGCCGATGTCTTCATTGTGTCTGGTTGTGATCCCCAGGTTGTGCCAGTCCGCTTTCGTATGATATTATATATGATAGTCAAGCAGTGCTTCTTGTAAGTCAGAGCAAGGTCCAGAGTAATTCCCGAGTGTTTTGATGTGCTGCAATGCTCCAGTGGAATTCCTTCCCAGGTCATCCTCAGAGCTCGAGGTGCTTGTCTGTTCTTAAGATGAAAAGCACACGTCTATGTTTTAGATGGATTAGGAATCAGCTGGTTTTCCCTGTAACAGGCAGTAAGAGCACCTAAAGCTTCAGAGAGCTTCTGTTCCACCATTTCCAAGCTCCCTGCTCGGGCGGTGATGACAAGATCATCAGCATAGACGAAACTCTCTGTAACGTCTGGCATTGGCTGCTCATTTGTGTAAATGTGAAACATTTGCGATGATTTAAAGTGTCATAATCTGCGGACAGATCTATGAGGACAGCTCCTGTAATCTTCTGCCTGTGAATGGGCTAATAGGGCTCACGATAGCCAATATTAAATAATAATAATAATAATAATAATAATAATAATAATAATAATAATATTTTCTTACAGCTGCTGTAAGAAAATTGCACAGACAGACTACAAACAGAGGCACAACTTTGTGGCCCAAATGATCCAATGGAACTTCTGCCTCAAGTACCACCTCCCAGCAGCAAAGAACTGGTGGGATCACAAACCTGCAAAAGTATTGGAAAATGAGCACGCAAAGATATTGTGGGACTTCCGAATCCAGACTGACAAAGTTCTGGAACACAACACACCAGACATCACAGTTGTGGAAAAGAACAAGGTTTGGATCATTGATGTCGCCATCCCAGGTGACAGTCGCATTGACGAAAAACAACAGGAAAAACTCAGCCGCTCTCAGGACCTCAGGATTGAACTTCAAAGACTCTGGCAGAAACCAGTGCAGGTGGTCCCGGTGGTGATGGGCACACTGGGTGCTGTGCCAAAAGATCTCAGCCGGCATTTGAAAACAATAGACATTGACAAAATCACGATCTGCCAACTGCAAAAGGCCACCCTACTGGGATCTGCACGCATCATCCGAAAATACATCACACAGTCCTAGAAACTTGGGAAGTGTTCGACTTGTGATTTTGTGATACGAAATCCAGCATATCTATCTTGTTTGCTGTGTCATAATAAAATAATAATAATAAGTTTATTTATATCCCGCCTCCATCTCCCCCGAAGGGGACTCGAGGCGGCTTACAGCAAAATCAGATACAAAACAATGATAAAATAAAATATGAAACATCAAAGAACAATAACAAAAACCAATAATAATATATACACAGCAAACTCCAACAATCGTCTTGTGTCTCGGATTTTGATCAAGGGGAGCAGACAGACATTTGCGCGTTGTTCTGTCTGTGAAGTTGTCTCCTCGTCCACCCCCCGAAGCCTTTGTTGTAAATGCTTAAAGGGCGGGATGTCTTTTGGCTTTAATCATGCCTTGATCGGAGTCAAGGTTATATCCATATGGATGCAATTCTTCTTCTTTTTCAAAAAATGGCAATCTCCATGTGTGCGTGGTGGGTGGTTTTCCAACATGGCAGGGGCGGAGAGGGTGCAGCTTGAAGACGCTTTGCCAAAGTCAGCGTGAAGCTCTTTGCAAATGGAAAGTGATTCCTTGACAAACTTCCTGTGGTTCACCAAAAGAGAAAAGGAGAAGCGCAGCTTGGCAAAAGGCACCACGTCCAAACAGTTTAAGAGGGAACGTGGTTCAGGAGAGTGAATTCTTCAAGGCTGAGGATGTCGCAGAACAACTTGTTTGTAACCCGAAGGCTTTGGGAAAGAGTCGATCATCCAGGATTAGGCAGGCCTGGCCACATTAGAGCGTGGACAAAATGGATTTATTTATTATATTTACAGTATTTATATTCCACCCTTTTTTCTCAGGGCAGATCACAATGCACGTATACATGGCAAACATTCAATGCCATTAGACATATGTCATATATAGACAGACACAGAGGCAATTCAACATTTTCCAGCTTCATGAGGGTATGCTCGATTCTGGCCACGGGGGAGCGGCCGTTTCGTCGACCACTTGTGACACCAAATCCTTGATGGAGTACTTCCTCATTCTTCTGCACACTGCTGCCTATTTTTATGGTGACGTAAATTAGTTAAATTAGCCTCCCCGCATAAAGTGGTACCTAAATTTCCTACTTGACAGATGCAGCTGTCTTTCGATGCAACTCTCTTTCGAGCTGCATAGGCCAACAGCAAGCTAGGCTATTAATGGTCGGGGGCTTAATCCGACCCGGGTTGGCTTCAAACTCATGACCTCTCATGAGTAGTGATTTATTGCAGCTGGCTACTAACCAGCTGTGCCACATGCCTGCCTGTATCCTCATCCGGCCTCTGGACTGATCCATTTGCAAACCTATTCCTATATTCCATCAATCAGTGACCCATATGTGGCTGGGACTCGTCTATGTTTGATCAGCTATGGGCACAGAAGAGCTTAGGAATCCCTCACTCCCCGGTCTGGGTCAGTCTTTATAACATTTTAAAGGAACTTGGATCTTGGAGCCAGGCTGTGGCGCAGCTGGCTAGTAACCAGCTGCTATAAATCACTACTGACCGAGAGGTCATGAGTTCGAAGCCCGGGTCGGGTTAAGCCTCCGACCATTAAAAAAAAAAAAATAGCCCCGGCTTGCTGTTGACCTAGCAGCCCCGAAAGACAATTGCATCTGTCAAGTAGGGAAAATTTAGGTACGCTTTACGCGGGAGGCTAATTTAACTAATCTACAACACCATAAAACTGCTCACGAGGAAAAGAAGAGGAAGAACAGCCACCAATGGACGGTGAAGCAACAGCTCCCCCTGTGGCCGGAATCGTGAAGCTGGAAAGATGTTAAAAAATGCCTCTGTGTCTGTCTAAAACTGAATGTTGTTTGTCTGTTGGCATTGAATGTTTGCCATATATGTGTTCATTGTAATCCGCCCTGAGTCCCCTTCGGGGTGAGAAGGGCGGAATATAAATACTATAAATAAATAAATAAATCTCCAACCAAGACTGCTCACAAATTCCTTGAAGAAGCTGTGGAAAATAGGCCAAGAATCTTAAGAAGGAAAAGGAAATTGGGATCGATGACAGACCAAGTAACACAACTTTCCACCAACAGACAAGGCAAAGACCATTTGGGGTTGCTTTGATTCTTAAAAAGCAAGGAAGGAATGACTTTATTCGATACTACCTTTCCCATCATCCACAGTGTGCACCCGGTTGGGGAAGGCTGGTTTTGTATATACACATTCCATACTCTTATTCCAAAAAAATCACTGAGGTTTTGGATTGGTCCTCTGTTTTCACACACATATGTGTGTCTATTTCTCTTTTTATGTGTTATTTTCCATCTCCCGTTACTTCTCCCTGAAGAGGTCTGGCTTCCAGTTCTTGTGGTTCTCAACTATATTAGTTTGACTATATAAACCAAAGGACTGCGTTGTTCAATTTCTGGCAGGTGAAGACAAGGCTGACCTAGGTTACTGAAAGTTAAGTACGGGAACACTTTTGCTCAGGCAAGCAATTCTTTCTTTCCTTACGCCAACTGTTTCCATCTCTCTTTTCCGAACCGAAATAAATGTAATAGTAGCAACAATAATAGAGAAAAATAATAAATGTACCATATATTCTCGAGTATAAGCCGACCCAAATATAAGCCAAGCAGGACCCTCACCCGAGTATAAGCCAAGGGGGGTTTTCAGTCTTAAAAAAGGGCTGAAAAACTAGGCTTTTATTATTATTAATAATACATTTATTATTTCACTCTGATATTATTATATTTATTATTTTACTCTATTTATTATTACTTGTATTATTTTACTCTATTGTTATTAAAAGGATACATAAGCACATTTACATTGATGAGAATAATGTTTTAATCAGAGTTGGACAGTCTTATCTTAAATTTGAGCTTTATGTAAATATTCAAAATCATTTAAACTACTGATGCCTCAATTAATTTAATTTTATTGGTACAGTAGAGTCTCATTTATCCAAGACTCACTTATCCAACATTCTGCATTATCCAATGCATTTCTGTAGTCAATGTTTTCAATACATCGTGATATTTTGGTGCTAAAATTGTAAATACAGTAATTACTACATAGCATTACTGTGTATTAAACTACTTTTTCTGCCAAATTTGTTGTGTAACATGATGTTTTGGTGCTTAATTTGTGTAATGATTACCTAATTAGATGTTTAATAGGCTTTTCCTTAATCCTTCCTATTATCCAACATATTTGCTTATCCAACGTTCTGCCGGCCCGTTTATGTTGGATAAGTGAGACTCTACTGTATTCAAAAACATTTAAACTACTGATGCCTCAATTAATTTAATTTTATTGGTACAAGTAGAGTCTCATTTATCCAACACTCGCTTATCCAACGTTCCGCATTACCTAATTTGATGTTTAATAGGCTTTTCCTTAATCCCTCCTTATTATCCAACATATTCGCTTATCCAAGATTCTGCCGGCCCGTTTAGCTTGGATAAGTGAGACTCTACTGTATCTGTTTTTTATTTCTGAAATTTACTGCTCTCGGCTTATACCGTAGTCAATGTTTTCCCAGTTCTTTTGTGGTAAAATGAGGTGCCTCGGCTTATATTCGGGTCGGCTTATACTCGAGTATATACGGTATCTCAAAACTATACTCAACTTGGGAGGGTGTTAATGTATTTGCTTCAATTTGCAGCTTCCACATTCTGTTTTGTGGAGGGGAAAAGATGTGGCGATATACATGAAAGGAGAAAAAGGGTCCAGATCCAGATTGTGGCTGGAGAGCTATTTCTGCAGGATCAAGAAGACTAAACCAGACTCGGGCCTGGCCATAAACTCAAGCCCACGCCCTGAACGAGGTGCCAAGCCACAAGAAGAATGTGCGTCAACTGGGAATACAAGGGAGAGAAGAACTTCTAATTATAGGGCCTGGAAGCGGAAGCCGAGAGTGATGAGGAGTGTGTGTGTTTACTCGGGAGCTTCCTCCGGGAGAGATGGGGTTGGCTCTCCAGGGTGGGATTGGAGCGGCTGATGAGAGGCAGAAAGGGCTCCCGGGCCCGGAGAGGGATCCAGACGGGACCAGGACGGCTTCTGCGGCCGTGTCGGAACATCAGTCTTCTCAACTAGGCGTCAGTTGGTTAGCCCAAGAAGGACAAATTAAAGGGTAGACAAATCTCAGCTGGGTACTCCTCCTGAGACGAAAGAGAAGGGGGAAAAAGAAGGAAACCAACACAGCTCCAACATCTCCGGGACATCCTATTTATAACACCTCTCTAATTGCAGAGCTCTTGACGGGATCTGTGTCAGCAAGAGGCACGGAGTTTTGCCTTGGGCACACACAAACACACACAAAAAAGGTTCCCTTGAGTATCAAGGTCTTGGAAGGAAGAGTTCACAGAATAATAGTCAAGACCATTATCATGGCGTCCCTCAAAGCAGCCGTTCCCAAACTATGTGCTCAAGTAAGAGGGTAAGAAAATCTGTAAGAAAATTGCACAGACAGACTACAAACAGAGGCTCAACTATGATTCATTCATTCATTGGAAACTAAGCAACCCGAAAGATAGTTGCATCTATCAAGTAGGAAATTTAGGTACCACTTATATGTGGAGAAGCTAATTTACGACACCATAAAAATTATCCCAGCCGCCGTTGGAATGAGGAAGTTGCCGTCGCAGTGGAGGATGAAGCAGCTGCTCCCCCTGAGGCCGGAATCAAGCATGCCCTCAGGAAGCTGGAAGCCGGAGAAGGTTTAAATTTGCCTCTGCGTCTGTCTCTGTCTCTGTTCTATGTTTATATGGCATTGAATGTTTGCCTTATATGTGAATAATGTGATCCGCCCTGAGTCCCCATCGGGGTGAGAAAGAAGGGCGGAATATAAATACTGTAAATAAATAAATAAATAAATAAATAAATAAGGCAAGATTACAGGTATATGAAGAAGTGCTGCATATAATAATAATAATAATAATAATAATAATAATAATAATAATAATAATACATCACACAGTCCTAGACACTTGGGAAGTGTTCAACTCGTGATTTTGTGATATGAAATCCAGCATATCTATCTTGTTTGCTGTGTCGTAATAATAATAATAATAATAATAATAATAATAATAATAATAATAATAATAATTAACCCTAATATACATCACACAGTCCTAGACACTTGGGAAGTGTTCAACTTGTGATTTTGTGATATGAAATCCAGCATATCTATCTTGTTTGCTGGGTCATAATAAAATAAAATAATAATAATAATAATAATAATTTTATTTTTGTATCCCGCCACCATCTCCCCAGAGGGACTCGGGGCGGCTCACAGATATAAAGCAAGCATACAGTGATATCAAATACAAATATCAAATACAGAAACACACAAATAAATTTAAAAGGCATAATTTTTTTTTTACCTAACTATGCTTATGAAGACCAAACACCAACCACAGCAACTGGCAGAGGATCTGACACTTCAATCTGACATCTTTGGACCAATAGAAAGAAGCCGGGAATTGTGGCCTACAGGCTTACTTTCAACACCTCGCTTTAAAAAATTCTACAAATATCTACCCTTCTTGCCAAAGAAACTCCATAAATTTGACAAAGCACAGTTCTATGCAGCAGGTTTTCTCAATTTCCAACACTTTGCTGGGACTTCTAAATAATCTCGCAAGGTTTTTATGGGAGGCGGAGGCTGCCCACTTACTCTGATAAATGAGAAAACACTTCTGCAAAGAAAATTCCAATTTAAACTTCTTTAACGATTAACCCAAGACCACCATCGCATTTCAATATGCCACAATTAGCTAACCAGAGGAATGTCAGCTCTGTTAGAGGTGCAGTCAGGCATCCACGGGGTACACGGTTTCATCTGTTCTACGGCAGGCCGGACATTAATTCTGCCGGTTATGAATGGGTGGAAAAGCTCTCCTTGAGCTTAAAATTTAGACATGTCACATTTCACAGCTCTCCGCTGGCAGGATTGGGAGGGAAGATCAATTATTTACTCAATGACAATGGAAAAAACAGGTATTTATTGGAGATCAGGGTTCCTGAAAAAGCGAACCACGTCTTCCAAGTCTCAGTTGAACGTGTCTCTTTTCCGTTGCAATCAATCCAGAAGTACATGTGTTAGCTATTCTGAAAGTTTCCATCTCAGCCGGTCCCCAAACCAAACCCCAAACTGCTGCTTAAATACCTCAAAGTTTAAATAGAAGCTGGGGAGGTGGCACCAAAGCTGCTGGAAGGGAACACACAAAACTGTCAGATCTGGAGAGTTTCCCATCTCCCGATCCCATCTGACCCTGAAAGTTAAGCAGAATCAGCTCTAGTTAGGGCTTAGATGGATTACCATCAACGGATGCCAAAAGTAGCCACGGGAAGCCCTCTCAGCCCTGGAAACAGCAACAAAAAGCCCACAATATGGTTCAGATTTATGGATGACACCTACACCATTTGGAGCCATGGAGAAGAAGAACTCAACACGTTCCTGGACCACCTCAACAGCATTTAACCAGAGGTCCAATCCACCATTTGGAGCCATGGAGAAGAAGAACTCAACAAGTTCCTGGACCACCTCAACAGCATCTAACCAGAGGTCCAATCCACCATTTGGAGCCATGGAGAAGAAGAACTTCACAAGTTCCTGGACCACCTCAACATCATCCACCCCAACATCCAATCCACCATTTGGAGCCATGGAGGAGAAGAACTCAATAAATTCCTGGACCACCTCAACAGCATCCAACCAGATATCCAATCCACCATTTGGAGCCATGAAGAAGAAGAACTCAACAAGTTTCTGGACCACCTCAACAGCATCTAACCAGAGGTCCAATCCACCATTTGGAGCCATGGAGAAGAAGAACTCAACAAGTTCCTGGACCACCTCAACAGCATCCACGAATACATCCAATCCACCATTTGGAGCCATGGAGAAGGAGAACTCCACAAGTTCCTGGACCACCTCAACAGCATCCACCCCAACATCCAATCCACACTTGGAGCCATGGAGAAGAAGAACTCCACAAGTTCTTGGACCACCTCAACAACATCTACCCAAACATCCAATCCAACATTTGGAACCATGGAGAAGAAGAACTCCACACGTTCCTGGACCACCTCAACAGCATCCATCCCAACATCCAATCCATTTGGAGCCATGGAGAAGAAGACAAGTCTACATAGGGACCCCCAAACATGAAAGGCACTGCAGTCTAATTCAGCCAGAGAAGTTGGCCATAGCAGAGCACCTGATGAACCAACCTGAACACAGAATATTATTTGAGAACACAGAAATGCTGGACTATTCTAACCACCACCACGTCTACGCAGAGAAGCCATACAAATTCAAAACCATGTGGACAATTTCAACAGAAAGGAGGAAACCATGAAAATCTGGCTACCAGCATTAAAAAAACCACTCTACAATCAGGGCAGCAAATAAAGAGAATCAGGGCCAGCTAATACCTCCCAACAAAGAATTCCCCCAGGCAGGAAACAGCCAGGCTTTGAAGCTGCAATGCTACTACTCAATGCTAATCAAGGTGGCCAATAACAGCATTCACACTTGTTTCCACTAGTCCACAGACCATTATTTGGAGTCTCATGTAGATTCACTCGACAGCACTAGAATATTATGCTTTCTGCCCAATGATTCCTGCCTAGATAGAATCATGTGTAAGACTCGGAAATAATCAAGAGAAAGATATTATTTTTCACAACCTATGTGTGAATCAAAAATGTGAGGAAAATTTCAGCATCGCAGCCATTCTTAGTTTCTCGCTGGAAAAAAATTGCAACGTAGAAAATAGTCAGCAGTAGACTGAATTCACCCTCGTGCTGAGAGCAAATGAAACCACAAGAACAGAGCTAGAGGCAATACAGGACTTATGTTTATCTACCACTGCACTAATGTTTAACTCAAATCGTAACATTTATAGCTCCGGGTTAAGCTTTGGCATTAAAAATTGAAAGCTGAAATATTGCTCCTGCCACTGGAAGTAGTAATCATTCCACTACAACAGCTATTTCCACAGCCGGGGTGCCAAGAAATTACAACGAAGCTCTTCATAATACGGTCAAAATCACATCGATGCTTGACTCCCAACCTGCGATTACCTAGAATGCTGATTAAAATACAACTTTAACGCAGCAGCGAATCTCCCCGATAAGGCTGGAACCTGCCGACCACGACATGGCCATTAATTCCCAGACTGCAAACTTGAACTCTTAATGAGTCCCAGCAAGGCAATTCTTGTTGTGTTCACCAATGAAGAATTAAATCAGGTGAAAAGGTGAAAAAACAACCTGCTTAAGATCGTTGTTCCAGACGGGCACACTTGTTGGCCACGGCTTTGCCTTTGTCAGAGCCGAGACGCTTTTAATCTGACCCATCGTGGCTCTTCATATGTTTGTTTGTTTATTTATTTACAGTACAGTAGAGTCTCACTTATCCAAGCCTCGCTTATCCAAGCTTCTGGATTATCCAAGCCATTTTTGTAGTCAATGTTTTCAATATATCATGATATTTTGGTGCTAAATTCATAAATACAATAATTACAACATAACATTACTGTGTATTAAACTACTTTTTCTGTCAGATTTGTTGTATAACATGATGTTTTGGCGCTTAATTTGTAAAATCATACCCTAATTTGATGTTTAATTTGATGTTTAATCCTTCCTTATTATCCAAGATATTCACTTATCCAAGCTTCTGCCGGCCCGTTTAGCTTGGATAAGTGAGACTCTACTGCATTTATATTCCGCCCTTCTTTCTCACCCTAAAGGGGACTCAGGGCGGATCACAATGCACATATACATGGCAAATATTCAATGCCATTAGACAAACGACATATAGACAGACACAGAGGCAATTTAACATTTTCCAGCTTCCGGCTTCATGAGGGTATGCTCGATTCCGGCCACGGGGAAGTTGCCGCTTCATCATCCACTTGTGACACTGAGTCCTTGATGGAGTACTTCCTCATTCCTTTCTGCACGCTGCTGGCAGTTCTATAGTGTTGTGAATTAGTTAACATAGCCTCCCTGGATAAAGCGGTACCTAAATTTTCTACTCAAGAGATTCAACTGTCTTTCGAGCTGCTTAGGTCAACAGCGAGCTAGGCTATTATTAATGGTCAGGAGCTCAATCCAACCCAGGCTTCGATCTCAGTAGTGATTTATTGCAGCTGGCTACTAACCAGCTACGCCACAGCCTGGCCTTTCTCATATTGGCAATGGTTCTTACAATAAACAGATGAAATAGTCCGAACACCACAGCAACAATATTTTGGTAGGTCACTCTATTTTTTAAAATGGGAGTCTACAATGGGCCACAGGGGCAAAAACATCGCAAAGATGCACAAAACACAGGTAAAGGACAAAAGTGACCAAATGGCTGGACAGAAAGACGCATGGTGATATGAGAAAGATGAGCAGCTCTCACACAGGACCATCCCAGAGCATTTTGTTGCCCAAGGCAAAGAATCATAGAATCCTACACATGGGCCATCCAGTCCAACCCCATTCTGCCAAGAAGCAGGAAATCACATTCAAAGCATCCCTGACAGATGGCCATACAGCTTCTGTTTCAAAGTCTCCAAAGAACACACTCTGAGGCAGAGAGTTCCACTGCTGAACAGCTCTCCTTACAGTCAGGAAGTTCTTCCTAATGTCCAGGTGGAATCTCCTTTCCTGTAGTTTGAAGCCTTATTCCATTGCGTCCTAGTCTCTAATCTGTTAGGATCGTTTTGAGTTCTGCTCCTGTCTTCTGGAGTATTAGCCATCCCTCCCAATTTGGTGTCTGCAAACTTGATGATCGTGCCTTCTAACCCTTCATCTAAAGAGCAAGACAGCAAACAATGGAACCAAAAAATCATGAGCAATGTGGTATTTTAACAGTGAAAGACTTGGGGAAAAGATGACACAAAAACAGATAGTGTCAAACCCAAAAGATCCGTTTCCAGAAGCAGGGCTATATCAACAATATACATTCAGCTTCACTTCTAGTCATCTTGCAAGGGCCACAAATCTTCAGAATCTGTCAAATGTGTTTCCATGGTTTTTTATTTCTTTCTTAAGGTCCACATCCACATTTATTTTCCCCTCCGGGGGCCTCCTTTAGAAAAGAGAAGCCTAGCCAGTTCTTCCAGTGCAACGGAAAAGTCCAGATTGTATGATCTTTATCAGGGATGTGATTTACAAGCCTTGGAGCCTTAGAGCGGGAGGTCGGTCCAGTTTGCCACTTGCCCGGTCCTCATCCAGATCAACCAACGTTGCTGCCAGCGCTGTAAATGTGACCATTAAAGTGTTTGTTTTAATTCTGACCTCAGAGTCACAGCTAATAAACAAGAAAGGCAGTGGGAAATTGGAAAACAAACTCAACGCAGCTGCCGGACTGGCTGGTTCGCAGCAACATTTAACTGCATCCTTTAATTTCAGGTTCTATGAATAGATCCCATACACTGTACGCTGCATGCCAAGCAGCTCAAGGCGCTGCCGCCATTTCCCCCTCGTGAACTCCGTTTGCATTGGGTTGAACGGAACCCACCGTTACAATCGATCACAACGACTTCAACGAATCCACATCCTCCGACATTCACAGATCAAATTCAGAAACGCGAGGCAAAGCATCATGAGAGTGTGGTGGAGCCAAAAGAGAGTGTATACCTTCCACAGATATAGAAACCTTCCTTGCTTAGTTTCTACATATACCTCACAACCTCCGAGGATGCCTGCCACGGACGTGGGCGAAACGTCAGGAGAGAATGCTTCTGGGACATGGCCATACAGCACGGAAAACATGCAACAACTCTGTGATTCCGGCCATGAAAGCTTTCGGCAACACAGCGCCAGGTAACACGTCCCAACAAAGGATTCCCCCAGGCAGGAAGCAGTCAGGCTTTGAAGCAGCAAGGCTATTCAGTGCTAATCAAGATGACCAATTGAAACATTCCCACTTGCCTCAAACAGACAAGAGTTCTCTCTCTCACCCTGGACATTATTCCACAGATACATAAACCCCCCTTGCCTAGTTTCAATATACATCACAACCTCTGAAGATACCTGCCATAGATGTGGGCGAAATGCCAGGAGAGAATGCTTCTGGAACATGGCCATACAGCCTGGAAAATTTACAGCAACCCAATTTAACCACACTTCATAATGTTAAGTGTTCTGAAATTGTCCAATATTTCTCAACAATCCTCATTACAGGCAGTTCTCGAGTTTTTGCTTGAGAAACTGCAAGTCACTTCTGGTATGAGAGAATTGGCAGTCTGCAAGGATGTTGCCCAGATGTTTTGATGTTTTTACCATTCTTGTGAGAAGCTTCTTTCATGTCACCACATGGAGCTGGAGCTGAGAGAGGGAGCTCATCTGCGCTCTCCCCGAATTGGATTTGAACTGGCAACCCAACCTTCAAATCAGCAGTCCTGCCGGCACAAGGGTTTAACCACTGTGCCACCGACTTACAATGGGGAAAAGGAGTCTCCACTGAAGCTTTATCTCCAATCCTTGTTTCCGCAACAAAAATGAACCTGTTCCAGCTTACAAACAAATTTAATTTAAGAACAAACCTACAGAACTTGCCTGTATATGCTTTTGGAGCAAACCATTACTAAGTAACTCTCTTTAGATTGCAGACAAGAGGCCGAGATAAAAGAATATCTTCCTTAGGACTGTTTAGTCCATGGAAGATATGAAGCTTTGGAGCTCACGATCTTTGCTATTATACCACACCGTCTTTTTGCATATCAGGCATAAAAAGGTAGCCTTTATATCCCTGCTTTATTGACTTCTGAAAACTAGATGGAATACCTTTTTAACAAGTAGCTCCACTACTTTTAAGAGCCCTATTATACAGCCTATGAAAATAGTTTTGCGGGGCCTATATAATTGCTAACAGCTAAGTGCTAATGGCATTATATAAACAGGCTTCAATGTGGCCTATTCATAAATGCTACGGCACCCGGGTCAAGCTCAACCACACAAAGCCTAAGGAATAAGGACAACAAAGAAAGGCCTTTAAATAAACACATGACAGACAAAATGATATGAAAGTGCTGCTAATTGCTCTTTGTGTGAATCATATCATGGGATAAGATTTCCTGCAAATGAAACTAAACGCTGAAAGTTACAGAACAAAGTTGTAATCTCTATGGTAAGGAACATCCTTCGTGAAAGCAATTCCCCAAATGCCCCGATTTCCTGAGATCAATAGTTTTTTTTAGGTTTTTTTTCATGTCAGGAGCAACCAGAGTTGCAATCAATAGTAAGGGCAAGTCTCCCACAATGCGGAGCAAAAGGCTCTTGGGATACTACCAAGCAACACACCGACCTCTGTTCTCTATCTCAATGTATTAACATTCCAAACTAAAAAGGGCAGGCCATTTGCTAATGCCCCTAAAATAATAATAATAATAATAATAAGAAGAAGAAGAAGAAGAAGAAGAAGAACCTGCTTTGATTGAAGTCAAGAATCAGAAACTCCTCAAAGCACAACAGACAAAGAATCAGTACAAGAAAACCGCACTACAAACTAGAGCTGACAGCTGGCACAACAAAACATTGCATGGAAAGTTCCTTGACAAAATTGAAGGAAAAGTTGATAAGGAGAAGACCTGGCTCTGGCTCACGAATGGGACCCTGAAGAAGGAGACAGAAGGCCTGATCCTTGCAGCCCAGGAGCAAGCCATCAGGACAAAGGCAATTCAGGCCAAGATCGAAAAATCAGCTGATGACCCAAAATGCAGACTGTGCAAGGAAACCGACGAAACCATGCATCATGTCCTCAGCTGCTGTAAGAAAATCGCACAGACAGACTACAAACAGAGGCACAACTATGTGGCCCAAATGATTCATTGGAACTTATGTCACAAGTACCACCTGCCAGTAGTAAAGAACTGGCGGGATCACAAACCTTCAAAGGTAGTGGAAAATGAGCACGCAAAGATACTGTGGGACTTCTGAATCCAGACTGAAAGTTTTGGAACACAACACACCAGACATCACAGTTGTGGAAAAGAAAAAGGTTTGGATCATTGATGTCGCCATCCCAGGTGACAGTCACATTGACGAAAAACAACAGGAAAAACTCAGCCGTGATCAGGACCTCAAAATCAAACTGCAAAGGCTCTGGCATGAACCTGTGCCACCCTAAGGAAAGTCCTCCCTCTCAATTGTAAAACAAGTGGAACGTAGAGAATTCCCAGGACTACTCAGTCCCGGCAGATCACATAAAACCAATGTTCTATTAAACCACTTGTGGTGGAAACGGATGGGACAGGAATAATTGGTTTAATAACTTCTGGAGTTATTAGCTCAGCAACTTGCTCAACTCCAACCTAAAGGGAAGATGTCTTTAATAAAAGTGCGCTCAATAACACTGGAGTCACTCGCTCAGCTCCTAGGGACTGGAGTCTAGACAAATCACCAGTTTAGTCTAGTCTGGCTTAAGATGGAGCAATTGATTCGGCCGAATAACAATTTAATCCTTTCCCTCCTCCTCTTGTTATTAAGATTACACACACTCAGAATTCCTGGCAGACTGTCATGTACAACATTAAGAGCTTGGAGGCCAATTCATAAACATCTTAATCATCCAGCCCCCGATGGTGTAGATTCCTTCCGTCTCCAACGACCTCCCAAACTGTATGGAGTCCCAGGCGCCTTCGCCCCAAGGACCGCTCGCGGATTTACGTTTACGGGTCAGATGTGTTCTCATCGGGGTCACTGTAGCATCCGTGATGTTTGTAAACTGTTTGGGCCTATTTAAATAAAGGAGATGATTCAAGACTCGGTCCTTTCTCATGAAACTTTTACTGGAAGGAGTTTAGATGGAGATCTGATAAGACTAGGATCCAAATCACCTTTAGACTCACTGGGTGGCCATCAACAAGGTACAAGCTGGAATATATTGGGTCTCAGACCAGGAGAGAGATGGACTCCAGTTAATATAATGATGATAATAATAATAATAATAATAAATTAAAGTCAAAAATCAGAAACTCCTCAAAGCACAGCAGACAAAAAACCAGTACAAGAAAACCGCACTACAAACTAGAGCTGACAGCTGGTACAACAAAATATTGCATGGAAAGTTCCTTGACAAAATTGAAGGGAAAGCTGATAAGGAGAAGACCTGGCTTTGGCTCACAAATGGGACACTGAAAAAGGAAACAGAAGCCCAGGAGCAAGCCATCGGAACAAATGCAATTAAGGCCAAGATCGAAAAATCAGCTGGTGACCCAAAAAGCAGACTGTGCAAGGAAACCGACAAAACCATTGATCATATCCTCAGCTGCTGTAAGAAAATCGCACAGACAGACTACAAACAGAGGCACAACTATGTGGCCCAAATGATTCATTGGAACTTATGCCTCAAGTACCACCTCCCAGCAGGAAAGAACTGGTGGGATCACAAACCTGCAAAAGTATTGGAAAATGAGCATGCAAAGATATTGTGGGACTTCCGAATCCAGACTGACAAAGGGTAAGTATTGCAGTTGATGCATCTCGGCACTCAGAGGCTGGTTGCCATGGAGAAGTGGGCGGAGCCAACTGCCCGTTTTGCTGAAGAAGTGCAGAGTTTAAAAAAGAGAGCCAGTCTGTGCTCTGAAGAGGCACAGGGAAGACTGATCCTAGGTTAAGGGAATCAGGGAGACTCAATTGGTCATTTTGTTTTTGTTAATGTATTTGCGCTGTTACTTTTGTAACATTGTGAGCCACCCCGAGTCCCCACGGGGAGATGGTGGCGGGGTATAAATAAAGTTTTATTATTATTATTATTATTATATGTTTGGACAAGGAAGCTGGGCCGGAACCGTTTAGAGCTTTATAGGCCACAGCTAGCACCTTGAATTGTGCTCGGTAGCAAATTGATGGCAGTATGCTCCCTATATGCCGCTCCAGTGAGCAACCTGGCTGCTGCCTGTTGGACTAATGGAAGCTTCCGAACAGTCTCCAAAGGCAGCCCCACGTAGAGTGCGTTGCAGTAGTCTATTTGGGATGTAACAAAAGTGTGGATCACTGTGGCCAAGTCCGGCTTCAGAGTTGAAAAACTGCATTACCTCTAATGAATAAAAATACC
The DNA here is from genome assembly GCF_035594765.1 of Anolis carolinensis. Taxonomy (NCBI): domain Eukaryota; kingdom Metazoa; phylum Chordata; class Lepidosauria; order Squamata; family Anolidae; genus Anolis; species Anolis carolinensis. The sequence continues at coordinate 17,982,013 of NW_026943818.1, forward strand.
CTCTCAAAATTGTTGGGAATCATCCTGGACTACTACTCAAGTCTAGCTGTAGTTAGATAGATGATAGAGTTAGACTGAGGGAATCCTTTCCCTGTTTCCAGAGCATGCCTAGACAGGCTTTACTGTGTTTCACTCTATCCTGTTTACGTCACATCCCTTACTTTGAAGTTAGTAGAAATGTGAATCTCTAGGGACACTAACTTCTCATTGGTCAGAATGTTTTATGGCCCCAATAAACTGGATCATGAGGTTGGAACCATTTTGGTTCTCTCTTCTCCCTTTGTTCTTCTAGCGAACAAGAAGCATCTCACCATCTCTCCTGCCAAGATGTAACTATTTAGATGTTTGTTATTTTTCCTTAGAAATCAGTCTAGAGTAGACTAGACAGCTCCCAAGCCTTTCTATCTACAATGGAGTTCTTTTTACCTGAATAAATACTTTTTGAACTTTTATTGAGACTCTGTAGTCTATTGCAATCCTAAATAGACAAAGGCTTCTCTTGCTCAACCCGTGTAAGTAACTGTTGCATTTGAAAGCTTTGCTTTTGCTACTATGCTGCATTTGGGTGGAATCTCCCCCAGAGAGGGTTACATTGACTCTAACCACAACAAAAATAACCAGGTTTGGTGAACTAGAAACTTTTTTCTTTCTATCCAGCCAGCTGATGTACTTACTGCAAGTGACTAACAGGCCTATGTGTTGACAAGTAAACAAGCCAAGGATAGGGTGAGTGTGCCTATGTCTTCAAAGGGAGAGAGTGTGAATTGTGACTTTCTGGGGTTTTATAAAGAAGGCTGGTTTCCATTTTTTCCAACGCCAGGAATGGGAGATGCCACTGCAAAGCCTTCAAGGAATCACTCTGCAACACGTATGGATGCTGTGACAACATAGAGCCCTTTCCCTGTCAAAAGCAGTAAGAGCAATGGGGCTCCGAACCAAGTGCAGCCAGTAAGCAGTTCTGACATAACAGATGGGCTGTCATCCCCACGTCCGACCGGTCACTGCAAGCAGGAGATAGGACATCTATTCCAGTTTTGTGCTTTGAAATGTGATTTCATCCCAAACCTCTTCGAGGCATTTTAATTCACTTTAGGACTCATTAATTTAGGCAGGCGGAAGCTCTTGATCTTCCCCGGCCCCTTTTCACTGACCGCCGAGCAGTCAATCAAAAAGTTATTACTCCGCCATAAAAAGGATAATAAACAAGTTACCCTGTCACTGGACAGAATGGCGTGGACAGGATGCATTCGCCTTGCCCACAAGCCTTTCTCGGCTGAAAGAAAGAAGGAAGGAAGGTGAGGGGCAAAGGTGCTCTCGTTGAGGCTTTCAATATTGTTTTCAGATCATCCCCCCCCCCCCCCTTGCCACACTGAACATGGAAAACTAGGCTAAAAGAGAAGTCGGAGTTTTATTCTCCAGGTTAAACATTAAGTGCAAAAGGATAAGTGGGGTTAAATCTCAGATAATGTTTGCAGAAACCTCAAGAAATAAAATATTTGGGGGGCGGGAGGAAACCATTGTTTGAACTGAAAATCCAACGGATGAGGAAATCTTCCATTACCTGACTTTTCAGAAGCATTAATGTCTGTTCTCTATGGATATTGGTTGCAATGTCTTGACCCAGAGCAGACGTAATGCTCTCAGTTTCTATGCATAGTTAAGAAATTGGAAGCATACATCACCTCCGACGTGACAATTCCATTCTTTTTCCCAACCAACAGTACAATTTCAGAAGGAAACTGTCACCAATGGCAGGATTTTTGTCAGGAGGAGGTGAGGTGAAAAAGAAACCAGATTGTTGAAAGGATACCTCCATGCCAAACCTCCTCACCAGTGGTGCGTGACTCCACAAAAATTGGCAAAGTGTTAAAAGAATATTAAAGATCAATGTTGGAAATGTGAAAAATATGTAGGCACTTTCTTCCACATGTGGTTGGGGTGTAAAATAGCAAAGGAATATTGGGAAAAAAATACACGAAACAATACAAAAAATCATTAGACTTTCAACTAAAACCTGAGTACTTTCTATTAGGAATGACTGATAGGAATTTTAACAAGAACCAAGAGATTCTATTCAACTATTTTGTAACAGCAGCCAAAATAGTTTATGCAAAGAAATGGAAATCAACAGAAATACCAACTAAAGAAGAATGGATATTAAAGATTATGGACATAATATGGACATACTCTGACATACTACCTGAAAACCCATCATGGTAAACCAGTTAAAAAAACGGACTGGACATTACTGACAACCTACATAGAACAAGAGGAACTTTTTATAAACATATAAGGACGGCGTGGACAAATGAATAGTAATAGATACAAAACACTTTTATTTCACCTAGAAGGAAAGACGGGAAGTACAATATATTTATTTTATTTTATTTTTAACTTTCTCAATATTTCTTTTTACTTCCTTTTGATTTTTCTGAAGATGATACCCAAGCTAGCCAGGTGCAAAGGAAGGACAACTCCCGGTTAGATAATGTGCAGACAGAGGCTGCTGCTAATGAGCTCTCTGGCCTTGATGAAACAGAATCTCTGGATCGAGCTGGCCGTTTGGAATTTCGGTGCAGGAGTGTTTGAATAGCAAACAAGAAAGAGGTCAGAGGCCAAAGAAATGCATTCATGATGTGCAGAGAATATTAAAAGGTGTGCTGAGAGAGAAATCTTTGTCAAAAGCAACGTCTTGTTTTGGAGTGCAGAAGCAAGCTCTTGCTTTCCTGAATTACCTTGCAGCCTTGTGTATTCAAGTTATGGCATTTTGTCAAGCATTCATGGAAACTTGTTTTACGACTTACGTTTTCTTGGTTTTGCAACAATCTTTAGGATCTTTACTTTTGCTTTTTAAGAACTATTTATTTTCTATTTCCTAAATAAACTACAAAAGACTTCAACCTGTGTACTGCCTGGTGTGTTCAGCAAGGTGAAGCTAACCTGAGGTGTGACAGTTCCTTTCTCTGCTGCTTCCCTCCTTGTCCATTTTATCTTCCTACATGCAAACAAGCCCCGTTACGGACTTGAGGAAACAATGATGATAACTACTGGTTACATAAGAGACATCCCAAGAAATTCCGGTAATCAGGTTGAAAACTTTTAGAACTGGTCTGAAGATTTGGATTAGCATGGCCATTGGATATGGAAATATTAGACCGATGACACTACCATGAACGTGAAAATAAAAACTTAGTATGTATATATCAATCCTGCAGTGCAAAACTTAATACGTATATATCGATCCTGCAGTGCAAACTGAATCACGTGAAAGAATACTTAAGTTTTTTATAAATAGTGAGATGATGGAGGAGGAGTTGCAAAAAAAAAAAGGCACTTACCACTAGGGTTGAAAGACATACAGCAGATCGGCTTCTCATGTGCTGGGAAGTGAGCCACAATGCCATCGCTATCCGAGTCCTCGCTCAAGAGCACCTGTATAAGAACCAAGAGAGATCAGAAGCTACATAACACAACTACATTTTCTTGTGTTGCATTCAGAAAATGCATGCCTACTCATTCCTGTTCGTAGTGAGATCATACAAAATAGAAAAATAATTGTTTCCATATTGAAGTTATATTAATCACAAGAAAAAGTGTTAGGATTCAGGAATCTTATATTCCCAACCCCAATATCACTAGCCTTTCCCTGTACAAGGTCCTTCTTCACAATTCTATTCATCGGCTAGAAAGAATATCATACAAAAGCTGTTAAGGATTGTAGATGATGTTAAATAGAAGCTCTTACATCCACCTGTGAACCAAAATCACCCTGCAGGGTATTGATGTGCCACTCAGCTTCGTAGAACAATTAACATGAACTTTACTGACTTCAAAATGATCAAACAGAGCAATAATATTTGCAATAATCCCTCTGATTGCTTACAGAGGACACTAGGAATAAATAGTCCTTTTAAAGTCCATAAAATTGCCTCAATGCCTTAAAAATAAGAGGTCCGATAGCTATCTTCTCTCCTGACTGTTTTCAGTCAGCATACACAGACTCACTCTGACGAAAAAACCTGCTCAAACCGGTTCCCAGTAACATTGCAGAGAAATTGACCAATCAGATTCCTGGCTGTTCGCAGGCTCAGCCAATCAGCTTCTTACACATACTTTTCCAGTTAACCCATCCATAATGGTGTCCTCACAAAACTCAACAAAAGCTGACTGGCACAGATTGGGAATCACAACCAGATACAGTGAAGACATCTGCCCTTGCGCTTTGCTACTCTGTAGAATACATCTCACCACGTTAAAACAGTGGACGTGACTCTTAGTGAGACATTTACTATAATGCCAAGTTTCTTTGTTTCTGGTTTTTAATACATTCTAATTGTATTCCCAATTTGCTTCTGACACATTAAATAAATCAGCTCTATATCAATGGCAATGATCTTCACAGAATCCAATACAATACACTGGTATTAATAAACCTCGGTGACATTCGTAAGGTCTTTGTTGCTGATAAAACCATAAATACTATTCTGTTGTGATCCTGACATTAACAGACAGCCCAATATTTGGAGCCTGGCTTGCATTAGAGAAGGAAATTCATCTCCTTAATACACAGCAGAACTTGAATGGGGGAAAAAGTAAAGAAAAACAAAAGGAATACACAATCTATCAGCAGCAATACAAATGTGCCAGGAAGAGTAAGTAATGAGGACATCTGATGAGTTTCTCCTATCCTTCCAGATTTTTTTCTCTCTTAAAAAACAGGAATGGAACAGGAGAACCACTGGACACTTTGACTTTGAAGTTCAGATGATCTGGTTTCCCTGGTTTTTCAGCAGCATTTTGCAAATGTCCGTAACGGTTGGTCACAGACTTCCTTGAAAAAATTGAAGATAACTCCTTGAGAAAATGGGACACAATATACTGCTTTTCAAACAAGAATGATCTCAAATCAATTTACATACCACGTTTTAAATAATGTTTTAACTGCTATACATTGCCTTGGCAGGCTGAGAGGCGATCTACAGGTTAAGAAACTTACTTTTTTTTTTTGCTCTCAACATCTTTATTAATGACTTAGATGAAGGGCTAGAAGGCATGATCATCAAGTTTGGAGATGACACCAAATTGGTGTCAATACTCCAGAAGACAGGAGCAGAATTCAAAACGATCTGAACAGATGAGAGAGAGGATGGGCCCAAACTAACACAATGAACCTCAACAGGGAGAAATGCAAGATACTCCACTTAGGCAGAAAAAAGGAAATGCAAAGATACATAATGGGGGATGATGCCTGGCTCAACAGCAGAACGTGTGAAAAGGATCTTGGAGTCCTCGTTTTTGTTTGGTTTTTTTTTTGTACAAAATAGCTGCATTCTTTGAAAAAGGCACAAGTTAAAAACACCTTTAAAGTACATTTTAAACATAATTGTAATGAAGTATGAATTTTTGGTCTGCAGATGTTATGTTTAATTGTGTGTTTGTGTTTTAAAAGGGTGAGTATTGCAGTTATTGCTTCTCTGCACTCAGAGGCAGGTTGCCATGGAGAAGTAGGCGAAGCCAACTGCCGTTTTGATGAAGAAGTGCAGAGTTTAAAAAAGGGATTCAGTCTGTGCTCTGATGAGGCACAGGGAAGATTGATCCTAAATTGAGGGGATCAAGGGAGACTCAATTGTTCATTTGAGTCGGATTAAAATAAGTTTGGTGACTTATTTTATGTATTCTGTGTTCTAGTAAGGAACAGAGAATCTGTGATTGTATATCACAGGGGTGACTACGGTTTAAAAGTGGCAGAGGATGAAAAAGAAAGACACTTTAGGGAGTTTGACTCATCTTATTCTAATATTGTAACTGTTAATGAAAGTGCCTCTAAATGAGAATTGTAACCACTAAGCTCTGTGCCTGAATAAACTTGTTATTGTTCCTCCGACATCTAAGACTCTAGCGCATATATTATAAACTAAGTTATGCTACCATCTTAAGTGAAGAAGAAGAAAGAAAGAAAAAAAAGTAAAAGGTCTCCTCTCTTTGAGTCTTTGGTGGCTGCATTTTACAAATTGGTGGCAGCAGCTATTCATAGCTCCCCTGCAATTTGGTGGCAGTTTTTAATAGATCCTTACAATTGGTGGCAAAGGTGGGATCAAAAGATTCCCCTTGCCTGAAAGAACCTCAGTTGTTATTAGCTCCTCTCTACAATTGGTGGCCATTGAAAACTCCATCTGGCCCTGTTTCTACCTCTTGCAATAATTTTATATGCCTCTGTCATCTCTCTTCTAAGTTACATTTTTTCTGAACTAAACTTCCCTCAGACAGTATAACCTTTCCTCACAGGGCAATTGCTCCAGCACCTTCATCATTCGGGTGTCCCTTTTCTGCACCGGCATAAATCAGACTAAATTGTAATAGATGATTAAGGCAGTTGACATCTTTTGGACAGTGAACAACGGCAGAATTATTTATTTACAGTCCCTTGATTAAATGAGCCATGTAATTAATATGATGCAGAAATGTGTGCGAGTGCGTTCCAGCGTTGTTGTTGCCGTTCTATTTAAAAAATCCCAGATTAGTGAAAGTTGCAAAAAAAAGGGAATTCATGCATTGCGGCAGAACTGAGGAAATGTCACATTTTTTTTAAGATGCAAGAACAACAAAGAAGGATCCAGAAAAATGAAAGAAAAACAAGAAACACCTCAAAAGATTATAGCTAAGGTCAAACATCAGTGGAAAAAAAGGCTAAATGTGATAAATCGGCAACATTAACGGCTGTTCTCCTTTTAATAGAATCCAGCATAAACTTCGAGCAGCCCTGGACTTGGCCTGAGCCATTAATCTGTGACAAAAAATGTCTTCTTGACAAAAAACAGAGCCGCCTTAATAAAAGTTAAGGCAGACAGTATTAGGTTTGAAGGGAATCCTGTTGCTTTTTTATATATAAAGAGAATTCTTCTGTAATGTGCGGAGTTTCAAAGAATGGGGATAGATGGGGGAACTCAATGCCAAGAGTTGAAGACTACGTTACATTGGTGAGAAAAAAACATTTTGCTGTCAATAAAAACTGGCAACGAAAGTCAACATGGTAGATTCCCATTCTGAATGTTGGAAGGGCCTTCTTGTGTTACATTCTCAGCCTGAGGCTTTTCTCATAGGTTCTGGATCTATATATATATAAAAGGGTAATGGCGTTTCGGCCTAGGACAAAACAACAAAACTACACATTCCAGAAACACTAAACCTGGCAGCACAACCCCTCATCCATGCCTCTACGTTCATACAACAAAAGTTCCAGCTACTCCAGAAAACGGCCAGGCTTTGAGACTGCAAGGCTATTCACTGCTATTCCCATAAGCCATAGCAACACGTGGCCGGGCAAAGCTAGTATTCAATAAATGTCTTCCAGTTAACTTTGGAAGCTTTAGTTTGCAAAATTACGGAATAATTAAAGTAAAAGACATTCAGAAATGGTTTCCCGTTATCTCCTTCAGCAGGGTGGTAACACATCCGGGCAGTGTCCCCTGGGCAATGTCTCTGTAGACAGCCAATTCTCTCACAACCACTTTCAGTATGTTCTCAAGTCAGGTGAGCTCCCGTCTATCAGCTGCAGCTTGCGGGAACAAGAGAGAAGCCTCCCAGCAGGATGGTAACACATCCGAGCATCCCCTGGGCAATGTCTCTGTAGATGGCCAATTCTCTCACACCCACTTGCAGTAGGTTCTCAAGTTGGGCGAGCTCTCGTCTGTCAGCTCTAGCTTGCGGGAACAGGAGAGAAGCCTCCCAGCAGGATGGTAACACATCCGAGCGTCCCATGGGCAATGTCTCTGTAGACGGCCAATTCTCTCACAACCACTTGCAGTAGGTTCTCAAGTCAGGTGAGCTCCCGTCTGTCAGCTCTAGCTTGTGGGAACATGAGAGAAGCCTCCCAGCAGGGTGGTAACACATCCGAGTGTCCCATGGGCAACGTCTCTGTAGACGGCCAATTCTCTCACAACCACTTACAGTATGTTCTCAAGTCGGGTGAGCTCCCGTCTGTTAGCTCTAGCTTGCGGGAACACGAGAGAAGCCTCCCAGCAGGATGGTAACACATCCGAGCGTCCCATGGGCAACGTCTCTGTAGACGACCAATTCTCTCACAACCACTTGCAGTAGGTTCTCAAGTCGGGTGAGCTCCCGACTGTTAGCTCTAGCTTGCGGGAACACGAGAGAAGCGTCCCAGCAGGATGGTAACACATCCGAGCGTCCCATGGGCAACGTCTCTGTAGACGACCAATTGTCTCACAACCACTTGCAGTAGGTTCTCAAGTCGGGTGAGCTCCCGACTGTCAGCTCTAGCTTGCGGGAACATGAGAGAAGCCTCCCAAGCAGGATGGTAACACATCCGAGCGTCCCATGGGCAACGTCTCTGTAGACGACCAATTCTCTCAAAACTACTTGCAGTAGGTTCTCAAGTCAGGTGAGCTCCCGACTGTCAGCTCTAGCTTGCGGGAACATGAGAGAAGCCTCCCAAGCAGGATGGTAACACATCCGAGTGTCCCATGGGCAATGTCTCTGTAGATAGCCAATTCTCTCACACCCGAAGCGACTTGCAGTATGTTCTCAAGTCGCTTCTGACACAATTTTAAAATTTCCCACTGGGTTTCCATGCTTGAATGGGGATTTGAACCCTTTCGGCATCATAGCCCAATGCTGAAACACCATGCTGGTTTCAAATTCAGCCGTTGACCTCGGTCTCTTTTGCTGAAGAATACACATTGCAGTTCTTGGTTATCTTTGTCAGATAGTTTGATAGCTGCGACAATCTTGTGCCAGCTTTTGGGAGAAGCGTGATTATTCAGACAGACACAGAGGCACACCAAAGTCACCATCTATATAGCAACGTGAGCAAAACTAACTGCAAACTCCTGAAAAGGGTCGTTATTCCCGATCGACTCTGGGTGGTCCCACCCAATGAATTCATTAAGTCCAAAAATCAAAAGGTCAAAAGAAAACATAACTCCAGCCACTAAAAGTTTATGCGTTTAATTTCAATTAGGGGGAGGGAAAAAAAAGGACAGAGAGGAAATCTGTATGTCTTTATTTTTACTCATTTCAGCTAATTAATGGCTCCAAAGAAACAGCCATTACCTCTAACTGAAAAGTTTGCTAACACTTCATTAAAAGAACGTTTAAACAAGCTTGCAAACCTTGTTAATGTATTTGGGTTGACCACAGACTTGTTTGGGCTTCTCGGTAATTATTTTTATTCGGCTTTCAAATATGAACACAACAGCCAAGTCCAATAACTCAGCCTTTTTGTTGTCATTTTTTTTAATGCTGATTCAGTTTTATTTCAAAAACTCAGACTGTTAGAAGTTATTACTTTGAAAAAAAAGTGTATTAGTACTGTGTAAACAGCTACCACATGAAAACCTTTATCCCTCCTCCTGTGTCTTGTGTTAAGAAAGTTCAACATTTTCCTGATTCCTATTCTCACTATTTTCTTGCCCTGATTTTATAGCCAAGGAGACTTAGGTTCAACACCCACCTTTGACTTTATTTATTTGAATGATAGAACTAGAACTCAAGGTGAGGCTTGCAAGATAGAAATATAAAAACTAATGATCTTAAAACACTTAGGCAAATTATAATAAGATACATCCAAAAAGCAATTTACAAAACGTATTAAAAATTACACCAATAAAAGGTCCTTTTTCAGCTCCAAAGAGAACCAACCTTAGAAGGGAATTCCTTGGAAGGAAATTCCACAGGGAAGCAACAACTAAGAAGGGAGTTTCTCACCTGGTATCGGCCACTGATTGAGGTTCCGGGTTTTAACCTGCCACTTTTGGACTCTCGCTTGCTGAAGTGTTCCTGCGAGTATCTCTGTAGATCAGTGCTTCCCAACCTTTCTTAACCAGGGACCACTTTAACCGAGGTCCACTCTCCAATATAAGTACCAAAAGTGTTATGAATTAGTTTTTTGTCCACTTTAGATTTGGTTTGATCATTTGGGGCGCTGATTCAGAAAATCGCATTGGATAGACCACATCAGCTCTAGTTTCTTATACAGAACATATGCCATCCAGTAGTCACCATCTGCTCACCCACAGAAAACCATATTTAATCAATGTGTTGAGAAAGTGGGATAATAATAAATATAACTATTATTTCTTTTTTATACAGGACTAGCTGTGCCCGGCCACGCGTTGCTGTGGCATTGTCTGGTGGTGTCTGTATTTTATAGGCAGTGTGGAAGAGGCCTAAGTGAGGCCTAACTTTGCCTGTCCCCTGGGCTGAGTGGGTTGCTAGGAGACCAAGTGGGCAGAGCTTAGCCTTCTAACTGGCAGCAATTGGATAAAAACAATTATTGCTCTCCCTCCAATTAGGACTTTATTTTTCTTTTATTTTTGTTGTATCAACCTAGAGGCGTGGATGAGGGGTTGTGCTGTCAATTTTCGAGGTTGTGGGGTGTTTAGTTTTGTTGTTTTGTCGGTCGCCAGGATTCCATCACACTTTTATATATATAGACTAGCTGTGCCCTGCCACGTGTTGCTGTGGCCCATTGGAATTGCACTGAATAGCTTCGGTTTTTGAAGTTTTTTCGGCCCTGTGGAGGTTCATGACGTGATATTTTGTGGTTTCAACCTCGAGGCGTGGATGATGGATTGTGTTGTGAAATTTCGAGGTTGGGGGGTGTTTAGTTTTGTTGTTTTGCTCGGTGCCAGGATTCCATTACTCTTTTATATATAGAGATGGGACGGAAGTATCATAATAAACAATTGAAAAAATAATATTTCTCTCCCTGAGTTGGAAAGGAATTAAATTGTTAATTCCAGCGGTGTTTCTAAATCCCAAGTCATAGCAGTACAAGGGCTGGCATGTTATTTCTGGCTTCAGAGGATCCGGGAACACAGTACGTACTTGGGTCTATAGCTCTCCAGTGTTATTTCAGGGGCTTCAGACACAAAAGTAACCCTCAACTTAGCAATAACATCTTATTTATATTTCAGCACATACTTGAATAACTTAAATAACTCAAGCATAATATTTTTATACTCTCTCTCTCTCTCTTGTTTTCTCTCTCATACACATGAGTGAGCATAAAACACACAAAGTTTTTCATGATATCCATTAAGCAGGTTAGCTCACAATTGCCATGAAGATCAGAGGCCAAGTTCATTAAAGACAAAAATCCTCTAAATCATATATAAGGCAACTTAAAAACCTAAGATAAATCATTTTATTACTAAAGCTATTGCAGGAGGAGTCTGGGAGCAGACACTGAACGTCAGAAATAATGACTGCATTAAAAAAGGCTTCATGAGAAATTTATGAAGTCGAGTTTCTTTCAGTCTTTTTTTTTCTCCTTCCCCTTGGCATTATAGGGAAAGCCAAGAGAATATTTTCCAGGAAAGCGTAATAAACCTTGGATGGAGAGGCAACCTTATTCTAACAGAACCGAGCCTTGTAAAAACCGAAAATGAAATAGCTGGGAGTTTCCTCTCCCTGGTTTGGGTCCCACATTATTTTGCCATTAGCACGATAGGTCCTTGGAGGTCAAACAAATAAAGTCTTTCTTTGAACCAGTTCTTAGAGGCTGCGAAGAACGCATCAGGAGATGGAAAAATCAATTGTTACTTTAACAAACAGTGAGGATCAAGGATTCCCAAAACACAGGGAAGTAGTACACAGTTCAATTCAAACGGCAGTATTATGATCTTTGAGCAAGGATTGCGATTAGAGCAAGACTGTTAGCTATGGCAGCTATGGCTTAAACATTTGTAGTCCAAAACTTCTTCAGGAAACCATGTTGCCGACTCTTGCTTTTGCAGTATGACTAAGAGAGAACCATCTCCAGCTTTGAATTCAGTTATGAAGCTGGTTGACACTGGGCACATCACTACTTCTCTAACAGGGTCATGCTGAAGAAGAGAAATAATAATAATAATAATAATAATAATAATAATAATAATAATCCAGCATGTCTATCTTGTTTGCTGTGTCATACAACATCGTTGTGTCAATAATAATAATAATAATAATAATAATAACAATAATCAGAAACTCCTCAAAGCACAGTAGACAAAAAATCAGTACAAGAAAGCCGCACGACAAACTAGAGCTGACAACTGGCACAACAAAACATTGCATGGAAAGTTCCTTGACAAAATTGAAGGAAAAGCTGATAAGGAGAAGACCTGGCTCTGGCTCACGAATGGGACCCTGAAGAAGGAGACAGAAGGCCTGATCCTTGCAGCCCAGGAGCAAGACATCAGAACAAAGGCAATTCAGGCCAAGATCGAAAAATCAGCTGATGACCCAAAATGCAGACTCTGCAAGGAAGCTGACGAAACCATGGATCATCTCCTCAGCTGCTGTAAGAAAATCGCACAGATAGACTACAAACAGAGGCACAACTATGTGGCCCAAAGGATTCATTGGAACTTATGCCTCAAGTACCACCTCCCAGCAGCAAAGAACTGGTGGGATCACAAACCTGCAAAAGTATTGGAGAATGAGCACGCAAAGAGACTGTGGGACTTCCAAATCCAGACTGACCAAGTTCTGGAACACAACACACCAGACATCACAGTTGTGGAAAAGAAAAAGGTTTGGATCATTGATGTTGCCATCCCAGGTGAAAAACAACAGGAAAAACTCAGCCACTATCAGGACCTCAAGATTGAACTGCAAAGACTCTGGCAGAAACCAGTGCAGGTGGTCCCGGTGGTGATGGGCACACTGGGTGCCGTGCCAAAGATCTCAGCCGGCATTTGGAAACAATGGACATTGACAAAATTACGATCTGCCAACTGCAAAAGGCCACCCTACTGGGATCTGTGCGCATCATCCGAAAATACATCACACAGTCCTAGACACTTGGGAAGTGTTCGACTTGTGATTTTGTGATATGAAATCCAGCATGTCTATATTGTTAGATATTCACTAGTGTGAATATAGGTCTGGAAAAAGAGTTGAAAATGGTGAAATAAAGAAAATATGCAACTTTAAAATTTAATCTGATGAACAATTAGAACATGACTAACATGACTGTGGTTAAGAAAAACAAGTTTTGATTATAGATGGGGAAAGCCTGTGGGGAGAGCAGAATTGAACACAAAGAGAGGGGAAAGATTATGAAATATCGAGACCTCCAACGGCAGGTTCAGAGCCTCTGAGGAAAGAAAACAGCTGCGGTTCCAATGGAGATGGGTGCTCTGGGAGCAATTCCAAACAAGCCGACAAAACATCTGAATGAAATCTCAATAGATAGAATCACAGTAGCGCAACTGACACTACTTGGAACGTGCTGTTTTATCTGACATTTCTTGGATGAAATACAAACCACTGATGGTCCAAAATTCCAATAAGAAACATCTTCTGGACTGTGATACTGGAAATAGTGCCTACAAAATCCAACACAGCTATCCATCTGAAAGCATTCAGTCTTGATTATTGCAATGTAATATGTATAGGGCTACTACTATTATTATTATTATTATTATTATTATTATTATTATTATTTTATTCATACCCTGAAAATTCTTGGTGGTATGGGATACCAAGTCACCTTGTCTGTCTCCTGAGAAATCTGTATAACGGCCAAGTAGCAATGGTAAGAACAGACCATGGAACAACAGACTGGTTCAAGATTGGGAAAGGAGTACAGTAGAGTCTCACTTATCCAACGTTCTGGATTATCCAACGCATTTTTGTAGTCAATGTTTTCAATACATCATGATATTTTGGTGTTAAATTCGTAAATACAGTAATTACTACGTAGCATTACTGCGTATTGAACTACTTTTTCTTTCAAATTTGTTGTATAACATGATGTTTTGGTGCTTAATTTGTAAAATCATAACCTAATTTGATGTTTAATAGGCTTTTCCTTAATCTCTCCTTATTATACAACATATTCGCTTATCCAACATTCTGCCGGCCCGTTTACGGTGGATAAGCGAGACTCTACTGTAATAACAATAATAATAATAATAATAATAATAATAATAATAATAATTTTATTTTTGTACCCCGCCACCATCTCCCCAGAGGGACTCGGGACGGCTCACAGATATAAAGCCAGCATACAGTGATATCAAATACAAATATCAAATACGAAAACACACAAATAAATTTAAAAGGCATTAAAAAAATCAAAAAAAAAATCACAATCATTATAAAACACATGAAAAACACAGCAATAACAACATAAAATCAGCTGGGCAAAGTGCACTGAGTACGGCAGGGCTGCATACTCTCACCGTCCCTATTCAACTTGTATGCAGAACACATCATACGTGTGGGGCTTGAGGAATCCAAGGCAGGAGTTAAAATTGCTGGAAGAAACATTAACAACATCATATATGCAGATGATACCACTCGGATGTTCAGGAAGAACTGAGGATCCCTCTGACCAAGGTGAAAGTAGAAAGTGCAAAAGTTGGGTTGCAGTTAAACATAAAAAAAATCAAGATTATGGCAACCAGATGGATTGATAACTGGCAAATAGAGAGACAAAATGGGGCTTGAGGAATCCAAGGCTGGAGTTAAAATTGCTGGAAGAAATATTAACAACCTCATATATGCAGATGATACTACTCGGATGGTGAGAAGGAGCTGAGGATCCCTCTGACCAAGGTGAAAGTAGAAAGTGCAAAAGCTGGGCTGCAGTTAAACATCAAGAAAACCAAGATGATGACAATCAGACTGATTGAAAACTGGCAAATAGAGGGAGAAAACGTGGAGGCAATGACAGACTTTGTGTTTCTAGGTGCAAAGATTAAAGTGTGTATCTATATATATAAAAGGGTAATGAAATTTCGGCCTAGGACAAAACAACAAAACTACACATCCCAGAAACACTAAACTTGGCAGCACAACCCCTCATCCATGCCTCTACGTTCATACAACAAAAAGAAAAGAAAAATAAAGTCCTAATTAGAGGGAGAGGAATAATTGTTTTTATCCAATTGCTGCCAGTTAGAAGGCTAAGCTCCGCCCACTTGGTCTCCTAGCAACCCGCTCAGCCCAGAGGACAGGCAAAGTTAGGCCTCACTTAGGCCTCTTCCACACTGCCTATAAAATACAGATTATCAGATTTAAACTGGATTATATGTCAGTGTAGACTCAAGGCCCTTCCACACAGCTATATAACCCATTTATAATGAACTTAATGTAAGGTAAAGCCTTTACCCTTGACCTTAACTACCACCAATTCCTCAATACTTTATTTCCCATACCACCATACTTTGCCACAGCAACGCGTGGCCAGCCACAGCTAGTACACAATAAATGCATATATGCTAAGGCATCTTTTTGTATTTAGGTTTACTGGGCACACAGTATTTGATGAAGCTTATTTCAGAGTTCACTGTGCTACAGCACTCTAAGAAAACTATCCTTTTCTTTTTCTCTTCTGCTTCACCCCACAAACCACAAACATCCTCCTTTCAATGAAAGAAAAACATCATCTTGCCCCATTTGTGTGTTCGTTCTTAGATAATGTTCTTTATTATGAATGCATATGCATTCAGTGAAGTGCCGTTACCCTATTTTTCTCATGACAGTGTTGGAGGGCATGCAAATGTGCAAGATCACTGAGCCAGACCCAGGACTCTTCAACGCACTCTTGGACGGTTCGTGTCTGGCAGAACCAGTCTCTCTCTCTCTCTCTCTCAGCAGTGTGCTGGGCCCTCCAGTCCCACTCCATTACGGATTCATCACTGCAATCAGACCGTGCCCACATCACAACTGGTCACCCCCAATCAACGTCAACATCGGGTAACTGTAAGAATGACACAGAGTGACACTTCACACTTGGCATTGTCAAAAATGTCACTTTGGTGAGTCCTCTTTGGCTGCACACAAACTGGCTTCCATTCATTCCCAATTAGCACTTCCTGCTCAATAAATCCATTCTGCTCACAAATAATATTAGCCCCAGACAAGACAAAACAAACAGGGCTATGTTTTGCATCTGCTGGCACAAAACTCCAAACGAAAGGCCTGTAGCTCAAAGCAGGAGACACAGTGGACAACAAAGAGGCGCTACACAAGCCCTTGCCTAAGATTTTGTGGATTTTTAGTCTACTTCATTACCGGGTTTCCCCGAAAATAATAATAAATAATAAAACTTTATTTATACCCCGCCACCATCTCACCGTGGGGACTTGGGCTGGCTTACAATGTTACAAAAGTAACAGCGCAAATACACAAACAATATACACAGTTTAAAACACAAGAAGATAATAAAACAGAAGTTAAAACAAAGGTTTATACAACAGTAATAAGTATAAGACTGTGTCTTATATTAATTTTTTCTCCCAAAGATGCACTAGGTCTTATTTTCAGGGGATGTCTTATTTTTCCATGAAGAAGAATTCAGATTTATTGTTGAACAAAAAAATAAACATTTATTATACTGTATATACTCAAGTATAAGCCTAGTTTTTCCAGCCCTTTTTTTAGGACTAAAAAAGCCCCCCTCGGCTTATACTCGGGTGAGGGTCCTGGTTGGGTTACCTTATACTCGAGAATATATGGTACATTTATTATTTTTCTCTATTATTATTGGTATTACAGTAGAGTCTCACTTATCCAGGCTAAATGGGCTGGCAGAACCTTGGATAAGCAAATATCTTGGATAATAAGGATGGATTAAGGAAAAGCCTATTAAACATCAAATTAGGTTATGATTTTACAAATTAAGCACCAAAACATCATGTTATACAACAAATTTGACAGAAAAAGTAGTTCAATATGTAGTAATGCTATGTAGTAATTACTGTATTTACAAATTTAGCACCAAAATATCACGATATATTGAAAACATTGACTACAAAAATGCGTTGGATAATCCAGAACGTTGGATAAGTGAGACTCTACTGTATTAATTTTTTCTCCCAAAGATGCACTAGGTCTTATTTTCAGGGGATGTCTTATTTTTCCATGAAGAAGAATTCACATTTATTGTTGAACAAAAAAATACACATTTATTATATATTGTACAGTAGTTGTCATCACAAACCAGCATAACCAGACAAACTGTGAATCCTATCAAGAATTTCTTGTTACTAACAATATTTCCATGTACAACACTTTATGGTATGTACATTTACCGATCCTGCATGCTCTGGTTTTCTATTTGGCGGGCACACTTCCAAACACAAACTTTGCTAGGTCTTACTTTTGGGGGAGGCCTTATATTTAGCAATTCAGCAAAAACTCTACTAGGTCTTATTTTCAAGGGATGTCTTATTTTCAGGGAAATCTTAGTCTCTGCCGAGTCTTGGATTCCAGAGAAGACAAATTACAGAACTAGCTATTCACTAAGGAGAAATAAGTTTCAATACAATGGAATTTCTACTAATCTAAGCGTCACAATTATAGAAATCTCATCTGGGAACGTTCTTACCTGTCCCTCTCCGACTGTTTCTGTATCGATAACGGTGATGATTCCGGGTATTAAAGGACTGCGCCGGGTGTTGCTGTGCGCCAGTATCTCTTCCTCGGTTGCTCCTGATGGCAGAGTGCCCGTCAGCTGTGTCACGACTTTTCCAACCATGGTGAGTCCAGTTTTTATGGTCTATGTTAAAAAAAAAAGATAGTCAACACAAGATGGACTGTCACTTTTGTCCTTGTTTTACAAACCAAGCAAAGTCACACCGCCAAGGATCTTGCTGCACCACAACAAGAAGGAAGAGCACACAGAAATCAACCAATAAATGTAATCATTGATAAATAAATAAATCATTGATGTTGCCATCCCAGGTGACAGTCGCATTGACGAAAAACAACAGGAAAAACTCAGCCGCTATCAGGACCTCAAAATTGAACTTCAAAGACTCTGGCAGAAACCAGTGCAGGTGGTCCCGGTGGTGATGGGCACACTGGGTGCCGTGCCAAAAGATCTCAGCCGGCATTTGGAAACAACAGACATTGACAAAATCACGATCTGCCAACTGCAAAAGGCCACCCGACTGGGATCTGTGTGCATCATCCGAAAATACATCACACAGTCCTAGACACTTGGGAAGTGTTCGACTTGTGATTTTGTGATACGAAATCCAGCATATCTATCTTGTTTGCTGTGTAATAATAATAATAATAATAATAATAATAATAATAATAATAATAATAATAAACGCTTGGGAAGTGTTCGACTTGTGATTTTGTGATACGAAATTCAGCATAGTTATCTTGTTTACTGTGTCATACAACGTCATTGTGTCAATAATAATAATAATAATAATGTGTCCGATGTGTGGTCAAATTCAACAGCCAGCAGAATGTCTGCTGTGGACTCATCTTGTTGTGTTTCTAATAATAATAATAATAATAATAATAATAATAAACCCAAAAATACATCACAGAGTCCTAAACACTTGGGAAGTGTTCAACTTGTGATTTTGTGATACGAAATCCAGCATATTTATCTTGTTTGCTGTGTCATAATAATAATAATAATAATAATAATAATAATAATAATAATAATAATAATAATAATCCGAAAATACATCACACAGTCCTAGACACTTGCTAAGTGTTCGACTTGTGATTTTGTGATACGAAATCCAGCATATCTATCTTGTTTGCTGTGTCATAATAATAATAATAATAATAATAATAATAATAATAATAATAATAATAATAAACACTTGGGAAGTGTTCGACTTGTGATTTTGTGATACGAAATCCAGCATATTTATCTTGTTTGCTGTGTCACAATAATAATAATAATAATAAATGCTTGGGAAGTGTTCAACTTGTGATTTTGTGATACGAAGTCCAGCATATCTATCTTGTTTGCTGTGTCACACAACGTTTTTGTGTCAATAATAATAATAATAATAATAATAATAATAATAATAATAATACCCATCTGATAAAATTATGTAAGGAGAACCCAGTGGCAGATTTGCATTATGGACACCATAAGTTGGAACAACTTGAAAACATACAACATCAACAACCGCAATGCTAAAAAGTATAGCATCAGAGAGATCTGAGCCTGTCCTAACCCATCAGACATACTTAGTATCAGCCCCTTTTTCTCAAGAATAAAGTGAAAGGAAAGAAATTAGACCAGAAAAAAGGGAAATGAGAAACGAAGCTCTGGTGTTCAAATTCCAAGGCAGGGAATCGGTTCAGATCATGGACTGGAGCAGAAGCCACAAATCAATCGCAACTGCTTTGTTTAGTGCTAAAAACTCAAACTGCAGTGATTAGAAAACACATTAGTGTTCATCAATTAGCAGCCAAGCGTTCAGCTTGAATTATTCATGGGGAAATGACTTACACACAAGACTCTGTTAGTGTGTTGTCAGGAAAACCTCTGAAGGGCCAACAGAACCAGGCGCCACTGTATCGACGGCGGCACCGATTCAGCCAGGAAGCCCGATTAACCTCTGAGATGCCTCTCTTGATGTACTTTCCCCATTAAAGCTAATGGAGATGCTACCACTTAAAGAACGAAAGAAAGTCGGAGCCAGCCTGTATCCAAGGGAAAAGTCTTTGGGTTTTCAGAGTCTCTTAGCAACAGACACATCCTGTCATTGGTGCCTTATCCTCCCCATGACTCCCACCAGCCCCCTTTTAAATGGGAAGAAATAAACATAAAAATCCTTAAACAATTGGCATCCTGACAATTCTTGGAAAATAAGTTCACACACAAATAGGCAGATTGATGCAATGCGCTCAGCCTCAGCGGGGCTATTTGCACAGACAGACACCCGGGGTAACAACTTGAGAAATCACTCCAACTCCAGGCTGGATATTATTATTTATTTATTTATTATTATTATATATACAGTAGAGTCTCACTTATCCAACATAAACGGGCCGGCATAACGTTGGATAAGCAAATATGTTGGATAATAAGGAGAAATTAAGGAGAAGCCTATTAAACACCAAATTAGGTTATAATTTTACAAATTAAGCACCAAAACATCATGTTATACAACAAATTTGACAGAAAAAGTAATTCAATACGCAGTAATGCTACATTGTAATTACTGTATTTAAGAATTTAGCATCAAAATATCACGATGTATTGAAAACATTGACTACAAAAATGCGTTGGATAATCCAGAACGTTGGATAAGCGAATGTTGGATAAGTGAGACTCTACTGTATTAGGACCAGGGGTTGAAGGCCTGAATCGAGACGCAGAGAGGATGTTCTCCTCTTTGGTGCTCTGATGGCCAAGCCTGAAGCTGAGCAATTGAGCATCCCATATCTGGAATTCCAAAATCCAAGATTCCAAGATTTGTTCAGATATGACACTTCCTGGCATCTGGTTAGTAGACCCCAAGACCCAATTCCCAGATCACCAGATTGCCTTCCTGCAAATGTGTTATCGTACAACAGGTTTATTGCTTATATACACAATATAAAGATACAACTTATCTCTATCCTGAATAAATGTCCGTATTCAAATCCTTGGACAAAATTGAAGGAAAAGCTGATAAGGAGAAGACCTGGCTCTGGCTCACGAATGGGACCCTGAAGAAGGAGACAGAAGGCCTGATCCTTGCAGCCCAGGAGCAAGACATCAGGACAAAGGCCATTAAGGCCAAGA
Organism: Anolis carolinensis; assembly: GCF_035594765.1. NCBI lineage: Eukaryota > Metazoa > Chordata > Lepidosauria > Squamata > Anolidae > Anolis > Anolis carolinensis. The sequence goes on from NW_026943818.1 coordinate 18,002,522, forward strand.
TGCAAAAATCAGCTGATGACCCAAAATGCAGACTGTGCAAGGAAACCGACGAAACCATTGATCATATCCTAGCCGGTGTAAGAAAATCGCACAGACAGACTACAAACAGAGGCACAACTATGTGGCCCAAATGATTCATTGGAACTTATGCCTCAAGTACCACCTCCCTGCAGTAAAGAACTGGTGGGATCACAAACCTGCAAAAGTATTGGAGAATGAGCACGCAAAGATACTGTGGGACTTCCGAATCCAGGCTGACAAAGTTCTGGAACACAATACACCAGACATCACAGTTGTGGAAAAGAACAAGGTTTGGATCATTGATGTTGCCATCCCAGGTGATAGTCGCATTGACAAAAAACAACAGGAAAAACTCAGCCGCTCTCAGGACCTCAAGATTGAACTGCAAAGACTCTGGCTGAAACCAGTGCAGGTGGTCCCGGTGGTGATGGGCACACTGGGTGCCGTGCCAAAAGATCTCAGCCGGCATTTGGAAACAATAGACATTGACAAAATCACGATCTGCCAACTGCAAAAGGCCACTCTACTGGGATCTGCACGCTTCATCTGAAAATACATCACACAGTCCTAGACACTTGGAAAGTGTTCGACTTGTGATTTTGTGATATGAAATCCAGCATGTCTATCTTGTTTGCTGTGTCATAATAAAATAATAATAATAATAATAATTAACATCTAGACACTTGGGAAATGTTCGACTTGGGATTTTGTGATACGAAATCCAGCATATCTATCTTGTTTGCTGTGTCATAATAAAATAATAATAATAATAATTAACATCTAGACACTTGGGAAATGTTTGACTTGGGATTTTGTGATACGAAATCCAGGTTATCTATCTTGTTTGCTGTGTCATAATAAAATAATAATAATAATAATTAACATCACACAGTCCTAGACACTTGGGAAGTGTTCAACTTGGGATTTTGTGATACAAAATCCAGCATGTCTATCTTGTTTGCTGTGTCATAATAAAATAATAATAATAATAATAATAATAATAATAATAACAATATACATCACATAGTCCTAGACATTTGGGAAGTGTTCGACTTGTGATTTTGTGATACGAAATCCAGCATATCTATCTTGTTTGCTGTGTCATAATAAAATAATAATAATAATAATAATAATAATAATAACAATATACATCACATAGTCCTAGACATTTGGGAAGTGTTCGACTTGTGATTTTGTGATACGAAATCCAGCATATCTATCTTGTTTGCTGTGTCATAATAAAATAATAATAATAATAATAATAATAATAATAATAATAATAATAATAACAATATACATCACATAGTCCTAGACATTTGGGAAGTGTTCGACTTGTGATTTTGTGATACGAAATCCAGCATATCTATCTTGTTTGCTGTGTCATAATAAAAAAATAAAATATTATTATTATTATTATTATTTATTCCTGGCCACCCAGATGAGACGACAGCCTCTTTTCCATAGTCCCAGAATCCAAGCAGCACAGTCCTGAAGCTACCAAATTATTGCCCTTTACGGCACCCAGAACCTGAAACCCGAGGCACGGAACCACCTTGAAGGGAGAGAACGTGTTTTTGTAAGACCCAGCTCCATCATCCAGAAAGGAAGACTCTATATATACCTCTAATAAAAGCATCCCACACAAGGAGGGCTGTGCAGTCCAACCCTTCAAGGGCCTTCTTGGGAGAACGTGAAAATAAAATAAAAAATAATACTTTACATTTGCACAGGCACAAACCCCACACTACCACTCCTGACAAGACATTAATCACGACCGTTTTATAATCCACAAGCGATTAAACAAACGTCTGTAATTACGAGCAGATGCACTACTCCAGGCAGCAGGAAAGGAACTGCATTATAAACGCACAGTAAATTTTACATCGAGAGGGATGATACGATCAAAGAGCAGGTTAGAAAGAGCTTCGTTTAATTTATTTATGCCGACAGAAGATGCCTTGTTACTGGAGGCATACAAGCACATCGCGGGGCATGCAGCAACGCTGCGACGAGATGCTTCCCTTCTCTTCCTTTGGCTCTCTTGTTCTCCCAACAACAAAGGCGGTTCAACACGGACCGGAATTAAAAGGGAGTCAATCAGCTCAGGACGGCAGATCTGTGTCTCCTTCCATTTCAGTCTAAGCCCTCCCCAACAACAAATGTAAAGTATTATTGAAGATGCAACATGGCATGAGAACACAAACATCCCTTTTCACGGCTGGTCTATGCATCTCATTGAAAGCGATTTTTTCCTTATTTTAATAGTTGTGCCTGCCACCGTACAGACCTGGCCTTCACCAGCCCAAATTCTGACTGGTAATTACTGTATATACTCGAGTATAAGCCTAGTTTTTCAGCCCTTTTCTAGGACTGAAAAAAAAACCTCCTCGGCTTATACTCGGGTGAGGGTCCTGGCTGGCTTATACTCAAGTATATATGGTATATTTATTATTTTTCTCTATTGTTATTGGTATTGTTACATTTATTATTTTACTCTATTAATTATTATTATTATTACATTTATTATTTTACTCTATTATTATTGTTACTTTTACATTTATTATACTCTATTTTTATTATTATTAATACATTTATTATTTTACTCTATTTATTATTACATTTATTATTTTACTGCATTTTTTTTATTATTATTATTATTATTATTATTATTACATTTATTATTTCACTCTATTATTATTAAAAGGATACATAAGAACTCTTGCCTGTCTGAGGCAAGTGTGAATGTTGCAACTGGCCAGCTTGATTAGCACTAAATAGCCTTGCAGCTTCAAAGCCTGGCTGCTTCATGCCTGGGGAATCCTTTGTTGGGGGGGGAGGGGTGCTAACTGGCCCTGATTGTTTTCTGTCTGGAATTCCCCTGTCTTTTAACAGAAAACAGGGAACCATGAAAATGAACAAAATCAGGCTCCTAGTTTAATCTATTGTATATACATGTAATATTAATAATAATATTATGATGTAATACAATGTAATAATTATTATAATTTACTATTATAATTGTATATTTATATTACATGCAATATTACTAATAATATTGTAATATAGTTGCATAATATAATATATTGTGTGTGTGTGTGTGTGTGTGTGCGTGTACTTATAAACCGCCCTGGGCAGGATATAAATGTCGCTAATAAATAAAAAATAATAGTACTAAAAAACTCGAAAATCAGGACAGTAAATAAAGAACAACACTCAGAAAAGACAAGAAACAATCAGGGCCAGGTAACACCTCTAAACAAAGGATCCCTCCAGGCAGGAAGCAGCCAGGTTTTGAAGCTGCAAGGCTACTCAATATTAATCAAGCTGGCCAATGGCAACATTCACACTTGCCCCCAACAGACAAAAGCTCTTTCTCCCACACTGGACATTATTGCAGAGATATATAAACCCCCCACTTGCCTAGTTTCAACAGACCTCACAACCTCTGACGATGCCTGCCACAGATGTGTGTGAAACGTCAGGAGAGAATGCTTCTGGAACATGACCATACAGCCCGGAAAACTCCATTAGTCCAGAAATATCAACACGAAACCACCCTGCCACTTATTCCCTGGTGCAGCGAATGTCTTTGCAAGTTTTTCCTCTGGTAATCTTTAACCTTTCCCATGCCGTATCAGCTGTCTTCCCAGTCCATTAGTGCTAATGGCCACGCTCTCACATAAGCTGTTACTACTCATTAAGGAGTTATCAGGTAACAAGAGAAAACAGATGCCCCTTTAAAATAGCAGAAGACCTTGCCATCTTGGGATTTAAAAGACATGAAGAACGGAGCACACTGCAGATGTTACGAGGTGACAGAGAGAGCTGGGTGGTTTAGATCTGGGGTTTTATCACCGAGGAGAAGGTTGCATTTCAGTTTGGAAAGGGCCAGGAACAACTCCGAATTTGGATTCTAAAGCTCCTTTTACCCCTGATGAAAACAAACACAAAATAAGATTTTTACTGAAAAGAACTCTACCTATCACGACTGTTTACACAAAATATTTCCAGGCACACACGCAGCCTTTGTAAAGTTACTACTGACACAATGCAAGGTCACGGGAGATCAGGGTTCAATAATAATAATAATAATAATAATGATAATAATAATAATAATAATCTGCACGCATTATTCGCCGATACATCACACAGTCCTAGACACTTGGGAAGTGTCCGACATGTGATCCAATACAACAGCCAGCAGAGTGTCTGCTGTGGACTCATCTTGTTGTGTTTATAATAATAATAATAATAATAATAATCTGCACGCATTATTCGCCGATACATCACACAGTCCTAGACACTTGGGAAGTGTCCGACATGTGATCCAATACAACAGCCAGCAGAGTGTCTGCTGTGGACTCATCTTGTTGTGTTTATAATAATAATAATAATAATAATAATCTGCACGCATTATTCGCCGATACATCACACAGTCCTAGACACTTGGGAAGTGTCCGACATGTGATCCAATACAACAGCCAGCAGAGTGTCTGCTGTGGACTCATCTTGTTGTGTTTATAATAATAATAATAATAATAATAATCTGCACGCATTATTCGCCGATACATCACACAGTCCTAGACACTTGGGAAGTGTCCGACATGTGATCCAATACAACAGCCAGCAGAGTGTCTGCTGTGGACTCATCTTGTTGTGTTTATAATAATAATAATAATAATAATAATCTGCACGCATTATTCGCCGATACATCACACAGTCCTAGACACTTGGGAAGTGTCCGACATGTGATCCAATACAACAGCCAGCAGAGTGTCTGCTGTGGACTCATCTTGTTGTGTTTCAAATAATAATAATAATAATAATAATAATCTGCATGCATTATTCGCCGATACATCACACAGTCCTAGACACTTGGGAAGTGTCCGACGTGTGATCCAATACAACAGCCAGCAGAGTGTCTGCTGTGGACTCATCTTGTTGTGTTTCAAATAATAATAATAATAATAATAATAATAATAATAATAATAATAATAATTGAACTTCAAAGACTCTGGCAGAAACCAGTGCAGGTGGTCCCGGTGGTGATGGGCACACTGGGTGCAGTGCCAAAAGATCTCAGCTGGCATTTGGAAACAATAGACATTGACAAAATCACGATCTGCCAACTGCAAAAGGCCACCCTGCTGGGATCTGCACGCATCATCCAAAAATACATCACACAGTCAATAATAATAATAATAATAATAATAATAATAATAATAATAATAATAATAATAATAATAATACATCACACTGTCCTAGACGCTTGGGAAGTGTTCGACTTGTGATTTTGTGATACGAAATCCAGCATATCTATCTTGTTTGTTGTGTTATAATAAAATAATAATAATAATAATCCGAAAATACATCACACAGTCCTAGAAACTTGGGAAGTGTTCGACTTGTGATTTTGTGATATGAAATCCAGCATATCTATCTTGTTTGCTGTGTCATAATAAAATAATAATAATAATAATAATAATAATAATAATAATAATAATAAAAACTTCATTTGGATCCCACCCTATCTCCCCATGGGGACTGTTGTCTGGCTATTTTTGTAAAAAACCAAGAACGATAACCTCTCAATATTTTGTGTCACCCTGAGTAACTAACCGGAAAGCCCAACTTTAAAATCTCATCCCTACTATGAACGTACTGGGTGGCCTGGGGCAAGCCACTTCCCTGGGCCTGACCTGTATTATATGCCTGTTGTAAAGGGTTACACCCTGATAATGAGAACAAAATGCTTTGAACACTTGAAACACGACACCAGAGATCCCCAACTTGTATTTGGTAATGGCAACGGCAGTGGTAAAATTGGGAAGCCTGCAAAATGTAGTTCATTTAATTGTTTTAAAACGTACTCCTTACAAATCAGCTCAGTTATTTTATGCATCCATTTTTAAATCAAACCAAACTAAAAGAAGTATGGCCCATGCTAGAAGATGCTGTCTTTCCTCTTTGGTGTGATTTGGTCCAGTGGTTTTGTTGTTTACTCCATGGGAAAAATGCACATTACATTTATATATATATATATTATATCATTCAATTATTATTCTATTATTATTGTAGTGTATTATCATATTATTACCATTATATTATTATACTAGCTGTGCCCGGCCACGCGTTGCTGTGGCGAAGTCTGGTGGTATGGGAAATAAAGTATTGAGGTAAAGGGTAAAGGGTCAAGGTTTTCTCCTGACATTAAGTTCAGTCGTGTCTGACTTTGGGGGTTGGTGATCATAAAGCAGATAATATGAGATTATAAATGGGTTATATAGCTGTGTGGAAGGGCCTTGAGTCTACACTGCCATATAATCCAGTTCAAATCTGATAATCTGTATTTTATAGGCAGTGTGGAAGAGACCTAACTCTGCCTGTCCCCTGGGCTGATTGGGTTGCTAGGAGACCAAGTGGGAGGAGCTTAGACTTCTAACTAGCAGCAATTGGATAAAAACAATTATTCCTCTCCCTCTAATAAGGACTTTATTTTTCTTTTCTTTTAGTTGTATCAACCTAGAGGCGTGAATGAGCTGTCGTGCTGTCAATTTTCGAGGTCGTGGGGTGTTTAGTTTTGTTGTTTTGTTGGTTGCCGGGATTCCATCACTCTTTTATATATATAGATGATTTATTATTCATGACTACATTGAAACTAGAATAGAGAGAAATCAGCGTGGAAACTGCAAGAGGTGCCATAGATTGATGTACATGGAAATAATGGTAGTAAATAGTTTTTGATTTATTAAATACAGGTATATATTACAATTATACATTTTTGTTATTTAAACTATATATATTGTGAAATTATGGTTTTTTTCTCAAAGTGACACACCATCCAAGTCATGCTTGACTTTCACAGGTTTAACTTTCATGGATTTGATCATTCACAAGTTTGCCACCGAAAATCGAAGAATTTTTCGTGGCCTACGGTGGAAAATCACAGAGGTGGACTAGAAAACCTTTCTTTAAACATGAGTGTGGAAGAATGGGCTGCTAGCATTAAAAAAAAGTTAAAGACAACTGTGTGCTAAAGAGGGAAAACGTGGTTTTCTCCTTCCCACTAAGAATAGAGGAATTTAGCACGGATTGTAAACACACAAACATACAAAGAGAGAAAAAGATCACGTTTGCCTCAAGCCATAGAAAGCCTGTGATTTTTTTGTCACCTCATTCAACGGGCAGCACTGTTGGCATGGACAGCCATCATTATGGGACAAACATTTCTTTTCCTTTCCGTGATATTATTTGTTTTTCTTAAGAAAATGGTCTGACCTCTGCTGCTCCGTAAGGGCTACTTTACGGTGGTTGTTTTGTTGAGGCCAGTCTGGCCAGCCAAATGAAAAAAAATCCGTTTTCAAGCCCTCTTATTCAAAACCACCATGTTTTTTTCTCCCTAAGTGAGAAGTTTGAGAGTTATAATAAGTACAGATAGCAACTTTGCTGGGCAGTGGATGTAGAAAAGGAAAATAGGAAATAGCAGAGGAAAAGATTCATGTTGCACAAAAGGTTTGGATTTAAAGGACAGAATTTGCAAATGACTGAAATGATGCAGGCTGTTCTGCCATGTCAACATGACTTTCTTTGCCTGAAGTCTAGGTAAAGCAGATCTTGGGAAACCCCAAATACTAGGCCATTTTAGAAATCGTTTTCCAAAGTACTCCCTATAAAACTCTTCTACCAGAAGCATTTAGATAATCTATAAGAGAGACAGGGATTTTAAAATCTTTTTTTTTTCAGGAGTGTCCTTTTTATATGCCTCCCCTGATATACACCCATATTACCGGATGAAAACGAATCATTCACATCTATCCTGGGCATTTTAATAGACTTTAATTATTAAACTGCGTAAGTTTTAGTCTGCCTGTATATGTGTGTTCTTTAAGTTTCAAGACCTGTGGTTTCTTGGTTTCTGTACTTGTTTCAATGTAGCTTTGTGCTGCATGCTGCCCAGAAGTATTACATTGTGTATGTGTGTGTATATAGGTAAAAGCAAAGATTTTCCCCTGACGTTAAGTCCAGTCGTGTTTGACTCTGGGAGTTGGTGCTCATCTCCATTTCTAAGCCGAAGAGCCGGCGTTGTCTGTAGATGCCTCCAAAATCATGTGGCCGGCATGACCGCACCGCCGGAGCAGTACCTATTGATCTACTCAAACTGCTTGTTTTCAAACTACTAGGTTGGCAGAAGCTGGGGCTAACAGCAGGAGCTCACTCAACTCTCAAGATTTGAACCACCAACCTTTCCGTCAGCAAGTTCAGCAGCTCAGTGGTTTAGCACGCTGCGCCACCGGGGGCTCTGTGTGTGTGTGTGTGTATGTATGTATGTATATATGTATATATATATATATATATATATATATGTGTGTGTGTGTGTGTGTGTGTGTGTGTGTGTATAAACACACACATACACACACACGCACGCACACATACCAAAGCGAAAAAGCCAGTTAGTATGCAAGTAGTTGTTGAGCTACCTACTTTGGCTGCACTGATGACTGTGGCCGTGTAGGACTGAATATTGTCTCCACAGGCTCCGCCGCGGGATTGATGGCACCGGATCAGCTATGGAAAAAGGAATAAAGTGTGTGTGTACTTGAAAGAGAGAGCAAAGAGAAGACATACATCCGTATATCTCCTAACAAACAAGCACAGTCCCCAGACCCCAAGATGCCATAACACATTTTTGTTGCTGCTCCTGCTGTATTTCATTTTTAAAATAATATTTTGGGTGCCATCCAGGCTATCATGTACTTGCACCCTCCCGTTTTCATAACACAATGGATAGGCCTTCAACATCTTTCTATATGTCTGTCTGTCTATCTAGCTGCACTACATGAGATAGTGGGGTTGAAGGAAAAAGGAGAAAATTTGAAAGCTGGAAGTCCTCCCACAAGTACATTTGAAGAAATCTGATCAAACTATTTCAACCTATCCAACATGAAGCCAGGGAAAGACATAGTATGGCTGCAGCATGGTGACCCATTAGCTTTCCCCAATTGTGTGTGCCTCCAGATGTATTTATTTATTATTTATTTATTTGCTACATTTATATCCCGCTCTTTTCACCCCGAAGTGGCTTACAAATCAAATGTAAATACAATATATTATTAGCATAGCACAATATAAGCATTAAATTACTATATTGTACTATATCATTATATGATAATATATGACCTCTGTATTGGACTACATTCTATGACCTCTGTATTGGACTACATTATATGACCTCTGTATTGGACTACATTATATGACCTCTGTATTGGACTACATTATATGACCTCTGTATTGGACTACATTATATGACCTCTGTATTGGACTACATTCTATGACCTCTGTATTGGACTACATTATATGACCTCTGTTTGGACTACATCATATGACCTCTGTATTGGACTACATTATATGACCTCTGTATTGGACTGCATTATATGACCTCTGTATTGGACTACATTATATGACCTCTGTATTGGACTACATCATATGACCTCTGTATTGGACTACATTATATGACCTCTGTATTGGACTACATTATATGACCTCTGTATTGGACTACAACTCTTATCACTCTGGCCAGCACATCCCATTATCCATTCTGGCTGTGGATAACAAGGGTTACCCAAGAAACATGCACAAAGTTATATATCCCTGGCAAAGCTTTCCTAGCGTATGGGTACAAGAATAGACCATGAACGGACTGACCGATTCCTTACCTTGTTTTCAGCATATGCTAGCCACCGGCTTCCTAGGGCGATGGGGTTCATGTTTGGCCCTGGGCAAGGATAGCAACCTGAAAAATAGACAAGGTACCCCTGAGAATAATGGAGCATACTTCTTCCAAAATAAAACAAGATTTCACACAACCACCTGCTTCACTTCCATGCTCTCTGGGATACGTGGAGGGCATTTCTGTAGATATAACAATGGCATGCGTACAATGTTAGGAGCAGCTAAAGAACTTATTTAGAAGTTGGGAGATACAGTCTTAGTATAGCAAATGGTGCACAGACACATTAATTTTCCACAAATGTGATCCTTAGATCTTCAGATTTTTTTTTTTTTTGAACCGCTTAATGAAGACACTTACATCAGACCAGCATCTCTGGAAAAGTCAACTTGCCCACTACAGTCAGACTTCTCTAGATGCACCTAAGGGTATCCATTAGAGCAGCCGGTCTCAATTTTGTTTTGTTTTTGATCGGAACACTAGAAAACTCCTGGGGGTCTGTGTGGACTCTCTGCTGTTCGAGAAATCAAAGCACATACGTAAAATCCTAGTGACTGCAGCCCTGCCTTTAAGGAGTAGTTTTTCAGAGAAAAATAACAAGCAGTGTCCGCACCTTGCTATGAAATCATGAGCACTAGACCAGGACCTTGTAGTATTGTTGGTAACCCAGCCCTCTATTACTCTTTCCCACTTAAATCCAAAAAAGCTCCCCGGATCCTGAACCAGTGCCTGGCTGTGATGGACAAGCTGAGGCTTAATCCAGACATTCTGGTCAGTCGCAAGGCTTTCTCTCCGGAATTTCACCCACAACATCCATACCTGCCTCCAAGAGACAAGAGTTCTTACTCCCACCCTGGACTTTACACAGATGTATAAACCTCCCTTGCCTGGTTTCTAACATACTTCACAACCTCTAAGGATGCCTGCCACATATGTGGGTGAAACGTGAGGAGAGAAAGCTTCTGGAACGTGGCCATACAGCCCAAAAGACTCACAGCAACCCAATGATTCCGGCCATGAAAGCCTTCGGCAATACAAATATACATCCCATCTTCTCAACACACAATGTAAACCAATAAACGGTTCAAATGGCTTATCACTCTTCCTACCTCCCCACAAAAAGGAAGGATAAGATTTTTGCATATCACCTTCTTTTCTCAATATCCATTCTCTATGGTTTTACAATGTATGCCAGTGACATCCATCATTCATTTCATCTTGTCCCATTTACACTGGTTTTGTGTTTCTCGTGAAATCCTTTTCAGTCGTTTTATTTCAGTCTTAAAGACTTTCCTGTCCTTCAGTGCGGATGCAATACTGCCTACTGCAGCCATGTTGGATGGCTGGAAACAAAATTTCTCAAGCAATCTGGACTCAAATTGCACAGCAGAGCCTAGAGATTCAGACCACTGCCATGCACACTGAAATCCACTTTAGCTACGTATATACTTGCCCCATTTAAGCATCTGAAAGCACCAATAATGAGCAATGGCTGTCATCGTTTTCAGCTGCTTTTGAAAGAGATTGCCAATACGTTTCTAAGCTCCCACCATGCCCAACTGGCACTGCTCAAAGATGACAAATGATGAGGGAATGGCAGAATTCAGATGCTGCCATCTGTAACCTTCTGTGTGCAAAACATAACTCTGGCAAGCAAGCTATGAACCCTGAAGATGCTTGATGCTCCCACCAAAGGGATAAACTTTGCCAAACTCTTACAGTTTACAGAATTGAATGAGCATGAAAGACGCTGCTCTGCACACAAAGCACACGATTACATTAAGACATCAAAGGCCTGCCCACAAGAACTTCCCATCTGCTAGATAATCTGACCAAAAAGGGAATGGGTCGAGACAAACAGAGGTGTAGAACGGGAACAGCATAAATAAAGGATAGGAGGGAATGCTTTGTTGCGAGACACTGTTTATGACCAGAAGATGACAAACAAACCGTCGAGTCCTTTCAACTAATATTTTGTTTATTCCTCAAGAAAGAAAGGATAAATTAAACTCTGTTTATAAAGGGTATGAAGTAATAGAGTTTGCAAATGTGTTTACAAATTCCCTTTGGAGATGAAGGGCCCTATGGGAATGCCATCCCTCTCCCAGCCTGGAGCATCTTCCATTGTTCTTAGACTTCCTCCCGTTTACTTCTGCCCTTGACCTCCCCGCTGAAGGACTCCAACCAAGACGCCAACGCCAGAAGACACATTCCGGGGGTACTTTGGCAAGGCCTTATGAGAAACATATGATGCTGTCTAAACTAGCGCCTAACCACGGTCTACATAGGGACAAGCCTTTGCTCCCTTGATCTCAAGCACAGAAGGTCCTTGAAGTGCAAACGCCGGGGACTGATCTTGGCAGAACATTGGCTTGGGCAAGGAATTAAGGCTCACCCAAGAAGGCAAAAATGTCCCTGGACATTGAGAATGTCCAGTCCTTTTCATTCTGATTTTATGTTTACCAGTATCCCCATGTTTCCACATAGTACCTTTCTTGAAAGACCTTCACTTTCCCCCTCTCCTTGACCGTGGATCACATCTAGACTCATGCAACACTTCAGAAATTGATTTTTACCCATTTCTACTCATCCCTGCTGCCGCTGCTGCCACTGCTTCAGGAGTTACAATCAAAATCATCATCATCATCATCATCATCATCATCATCATCATCATCATCATCATCATAACCTGCTTTGATTGAAGTCAAAAATCAGAAACTCCTCAAAGCACAGCAGACAAAAAACCAGTACAAGAAAACCGCACTACAAACTAGAGCTGACAGCTGGCACAACAAAACATTGCATGGAAAGTTCCTTGACAAAAATGAAGGAAAAGCTGATAAGGAGAAGACCTGGCTATGGCTCACGAATGGGACCCTGAAGAAGGAGACAGAAGGCCTGATCCTTGCAGCCCAGGAGCAAGCAATAATTATTATTATTATCAAAGCACAGCAGACAAAAAACCAGTACAAGAAAACCGCACTACAAACTAGAGCGGACAGCTGGCACAACAAAACATTATTCTCATCTTCTTCAGTGTAAATGCCCTTATGTATCCTTTTAATAATAAGAGAGTAAAATAATAAATATAATACCTACAATAATAATATCAGAGTGAAATAACAAATGTATTATTAATAATAAAAATAGAGTAAAATAAATGTAATACAGTAGAGCCTCACTTATCCAAGCCTCGCTTATCCAAGCTTCTGGATTATCCAAGCCATTTTTGCAGTCAATGTTTCAATATATCGTGATATTTTGGTGCTAAATTCGTAAATACAGTAATTACAACATAGCATTACTGCATATTGAACTACTTTTCCTGTCAAATTTGTTGTATAACATGATGTTTTGGTGCTTAATATGTAAAATCATAACCTAATTTGATGTTTAATAGGATTTTCCTTAATCCCTCCTTATTATCCAAAATATTCGCTTATCCAAGCTTCTGTCGGCCCGTTTAGCTTGGATAAGTGAGGTTCTACTGTACTAACAATAATAATATCAGAGTGAAATAATAAATGTATTATTAATAATAAATATAGAGTAAAATAAATGTAATACTAACAATAATAAGAGTAAAATAATAAATGTAATAATAAATAGAGTAAAATAATAAATGCAATAATAATAATAATAATAATATCAGAGTGAAATAATAAATGTATTATTAATAATAAAAATAGAGTAAAATAAATGTAATACTAACAATAATAATAGAGTAAAATAATAAATATAATAATACCAATAAAAATAGAGAAAAATAATAAATGTACCATATATACTCGTGTATAAACCAACCAGGACCCTCACCTGAGTATAAGCCGAGAGGGGCTTTTTCAGTCCTAAAAAAGGGCTGAAAAACTAGGCTTATACTCGAGTATATACAGTATTTCCTGCGCAAGCATCCTCCGGCCGCTCAGCTGCCTATGACAAAACTTTTTCAACCTCAAAACAAACAGGGCAAGTGGAGTTTAAAGTGGTTTCCTAATCAAAGACAGCTGCATATAGGGAAAATGCAACAACACTCACCCCTGCGAGACAGGACAGGTTTTTTAAAAGTCAACGCGATTCTGTCTCTTTTTAAAAAAAATTCAAGTCAGCCAACTGGCCAAAATATTCTCTTACTTTCCTTAAAAAAAATACTCCATGCTCAGTCCCACGGAAGAGAATGAGCACTACTCTTACATTAATAATGAATGGGTTCATATATGTTGACATATTCCAAGCAGAATTATCCTTTTAAATTCAGAGCAAAGTAAGCAAAGGAAATTTTCCAAGAAAATAGCCTCTCTTTGGGGACTAAGCACGATGGCATCAATACAAAATCGGTGCCAGATAATGGCCCTCGTTGATCATCTTTCTCCCCGGAGATTAAAAATGCAGCGATACAAGGTGGACAAGAATTGTACAAAGTGGAATGTCACCTATTACTAGGCACAAACACATTGCCGTCATATTTAAATAGCTGACCTCGTCCAAAAGGAAGGAACAATAATAATAATAATAATAATAATAATAATAATAATAATAATAATAATAATAAGTTTATTTATATCCCACCTCCATCTCCCCCGAAGGGGACTTGGGGCAGCTTACAGCAAAATCAGATACAAAACAATGATAAAATAAAATATGAAACATCAAAGAACAATAATAAAAACCAATAATAATATATACACAGCAGCCGAAAAAACACAACGTGGTATTAAAACATCGAATTAAAAACAATGAGGTTGCAATAGCGGATAAGCAAGGTGCACATTATGAGTTACAAATTTTAAATAGATAAAGTGCAATATATTATGCTAATATTGGATGAATATATATATATATATATTATCTGTCTGTCATCTTATGTACAAATCAAGGGGGCATGAAAAGCGACTGAAAAGCATTGATATTACCATGGCATTAAAAATAGAAATTGCACTAATAATATTTCTCTCTCATTAACATGGGCCGGGTCATGAGTTCGAAAACAGCCCAGGTCACATTGAGCGCCCGGCTATTAAATAGCCTGGCTTGCTGTTGATCTAAGCAGCTCGAAATACAGTTGCACCGGATGAGTAAGAAATTTATTTATTTCATATTTAATACAATTATATCCCGCCCTTCTCACCCCGAAGGGGACTCAGAACAGCTTACAAATTAAATTTACATACAATATTATATTATTAGCATAGCACAATACTGGCAATAAATTACCATATTGTACTATATCTATATAAGAAGATGAGAATAATCATTGGATCAGAGTTGGACAGCCTTATCTTAAATTTGAGCTTTATATAAATATTCAAAAACATTTAACCTACTGATGACTCAATTAATGTCATTTTATTGGTATCTACAGTAGAATCTCACTTATCCAACATAAACAGGCCGGCAGAACGTTGGATAAGCGAATATGTTGGATAATAAGGAGTGATTAAGGAGAAGCCTATTAAACATCAAATTAGGTTATGATTTTACAAATTAAGCACCAAAACATCATGTTATACAACAAATTGGACAGAAAAAGTAGTTCAATGCACAGTAATGCTATGTAGTAATTACTGTGTTTATGAATTTAGCACCAAAATATCATGATGTATTGAAAACACTGACTACAAAAATGCGTTGGATAATCCAGAACGTTGGATAAGCGAGTGTTGGATAAGTGAGACTCTACTGTATTAGCATAGCACAATACTGGCAATAAATTACCATATTGTACTATATCTATATATTGTAATATTATTAATAATATTACATGTAATATATAATATATAATTAATATTATTATATTGTATTGTTAGTATTATATTGTATTACAAAATAATATTATTAAAATTATATGCAAATACAATATATTATAATATTATAATTACCGTATATACTCAAGTATAAGCCGACCCGAATATAAGCCGAGGCACCTAATTTTTCCACACAAAAACTGGGAAAACCTTGACTCCAGTATAAGCCGAGAGCAGCAAATTTCAGAAATAAAAATAGATACCAATAAAATTACATTAACTGAGGCATCAGTAGGTTCAATGTTTTTGAATATTTACATAGATAAGACTGTCCAACTCTGATCCAATCATGATTCTCATCTTCTTCAATGTCAATGTGCTTATGTATCCTTTTAATAATAATAGAGTAAAATAATACACAAAAGAAGAATCAGAGTGTGACTTCAAAATCCAGGCTCATCTCAAGCCAAGCAGAAAGCAGATTCTTCCTTTCTTGGTATCCTAAAGCCGTAATGCAGGGAGAAACTGACACCTATTGGCAACTTTAAGATTACTCCGCAAAGCAATCTTATTTTTTTTCCTCTGTCAAGAAAAGCTGCTGATTATAGTTTTAAAACAGGCTTGCACTATGTTGAACTACTTTAGACTGAGCAAATTCAAGCTCACTCCTTTAATTTTAAGCCTACTTGGCTATAGCTTTCCTTTTAAGGGGAAAAAATTAGTGTGAGCTTAGATAAGTAAGATCGCAACTTCCCGGGCTTAATTTTACAGACGAGTGAATACTTTAAAAAAAAAATGATTGATTTGTATAAGGCCTGTCCCATCCAAACAATGTGCCAGATCTTGCTAATTGTTGTGCGAACGTGTTCATGTGTGTTTCATAGTTCACATTTTAATTTGGCTTTTTAAAACAAACGATCAGTCTTCTGAACTTTCTACATTTGTGAATGTTTAACAATATGTTTTTAAAATTTGTTGTAAGTTATTTTGAGTGTCGAACAAGGTAAAAGGTGGAATAGAAATAATAATAATAATAATAATAATAATAATAATAATAATAATACATCACACAGTCCTAGACACTTGGGAAGTGTTCGACTTGTAATTTTGTGATACGAAATCCAGCATATCTATCTTGTTTGCTGTGTCATAATAAAATAATAATAATAATAATAATAATAAATAAAAAATACTGTGGGACTTTCAAATCCAGACTGTGGAAAAATAGTTTGGGTTATTGATGTCGCCATACCAGGTGACAGTTGAATTGACGAAAAAATACAGGAAAAACTCAGCCGCTATCAGGACCTCAAGATCAAACTGCAAAGGCTCTGGAAGAAACCAGTGCAGGTGGTCCCGGTGGTGATCGGCACATTGGGTGCCGTGCCAAAAGATCTCAGCCAGCATTTGGAAACAATAGACATTGAAAAAATCACGATCTGCCAACTGCAAAAGGCCACCCGACTGGAATCTGCGTGCATCATCCGAAAATACATCACACAGTCCTAGACACTTGGGAAGTGTTCGACTTGGGATTCTGTGATATGAAATCCAGCATATCTATCTTGTTTGCTGTGTTATAAAATAATAATAATAATAATAATAATAATAATCCGAAAATACATCACACAGTCCTAGACACTTGGGAAGTGTTCGACTTGTGATTTTGTGATACGAAGTCCAGCATATGTCTCACTGCAAATACATCTTGGAATACGTTCTACTAAAAGAAAGTCAGGATCATAACTTCTGAAACTAAATTAAACTCGTCATGACAGTGAAATGACGGTTGTTGACAGGCTGGAAACAACAAGGAGCAAAAGGTGACACTCCAATGGGAATGAATGGGTGTTGCATATCAGGACAATCTAAGGGGAATGAATGGGCGCAGTGTAACGTCACATGTCTCTGGGGAAATCTATTATACCTTTCAGCAGGGATTCCTGCAGAATTAATTCCCACATTATTAAGAATAGTAGATGTTCAACACATCAACAATAGCTCCCAGATCGGTGGCAAAAGGAACCAGAAAGTATTTCACAGGCTGTACAGACCAAAGTCGGTGATCAAGATTTGCATTGACTCCATGTAAGCTTCTAAATGATACGAAATGTGAAAGGTAGACCAACAGACAACTTACTTGTGACAAAGAACTTCTTGGTGAAGGTACAGCTGTCAAAGGCAGCTATTTTCTCTTGCAAGACGACAACAAGAATCCTGAAAAGACAAAAGGAAGAATGGTTAAAATATCAAAATACTCAAATTAAACACGCCTTTTGATGGCTTCTTCCTCTACACCAGGCATGGGCAAACTTTGGCCCTCCAAGACCCAAAAGCTGGGAATTTCCTTAAGAAATAAATAAAAACTATATTGCCAAAGCTGGGAATTTAAGTCCAAAAAACTTGAAGGGCCGAGATTTGCCCATGCCTGCTCTATTACCCATTAAAATTATGTTCATATTACAAGGAAACACATGACAACATTAACTTTTTTGACACAAAAAAATAACTTTGGGTTGTTGTGAGTTTTCCAGCCTGTATGGCCATGTTCCAGAACCATTCTCTCCTGAAGTTTCACCCACATTTATGGCAGGCATCCTCAAAGGTTGTGAGGTCTGTTGGAAACTAGGCAAGTGGGGTTTATAGATGTCTAGGGTGGGAGAAAAAACTCTTGTGTGTTGGAGGCAAGTGTGAATGTCGCAACTGATCACCTTGATTAGCATTGAATGATCTTGCAGCTTCAAAGCCTGTCTGGAATTCCCCTGTATTTTGAATTTTGTTCTTTATTTACTGCCCTGATTAAAGAGTTTTTAAATACTGGTAGCCACGGGTTATGTTGTACGTATGTCTATGTGTTAAATGTTTTGATACGCATAGGCAAATCAATAAAACCGATAGGCAAATCAATAAAACGTGATTTGATTTGATTTGAAATGCTGGTAGCCAGATTTTGTTCATTTTCATGGCTTCCTGAGGACAGTAAATAAAGAACAACAGAAAAAAGGGGAAATCCAGACAGGAAACAATCAGGGCCAGCTAACACCTCCCAACAAAGGATTCCCCCCAGGCAAGAAGCAGCCAGGCTTTGAAGCTGCAAGGTCGTTCAATGCTAATCAAGGTGATCAGTTGCAACATTCACTTTTTCCTCAAACAGACAAGAATTCTTTCTCCCACCCTGGACATTATTCCACAAGTATCTATATATATAAAAGGATAATGAAATTTCGGCCTAGGACAAAACAACAAAACTACACATCCCAGAAACACTAAACTTGGCAGCACAACCCCTCATCCATGCCTCTACATTCATACAACAAAAAGAAAAGAAAAATAAAGTCCTAATTAGAGGGAGAGGAATAATTGTTTTTGTCCAATTGCTGCCAGTTAGAAGGCTAAGCTCCGCCCACTTGGTCAGCTAGCAACCCACTCAGCCCAGGGGACAGGCAGAGTTAGGCCTCACTTAGGCCTCTTCCACACTATCTTTAAAATACAGATTATCTGATTTTAACTGGATTATATGGCAGTGCAGACTCAAGGTCCTTCCACACAGCTATATAACCCATTTATAATCTTATATTATCTGCTTTGCACTGGATTATCTTGACTCCACACTGCCATATAATCCACTTCAGTGTGCATTTTATACAGCTGTGTAGAAGGGGCCTCATATAATCCAGTTCTAAGCAGATAATATAAGATACTTTATTTCCCATACCACCATACTTCGCCACAGCAACGCATGGCCGGGCACAGCTAGTATATATATAGATATAAACCCCACTTATTTAGTTTCCATCAGATCTCACAACCTCTGAGGATGCCTGCCACAGATGTGGGTGAAACATCAGGAGAGAATGCTTCTGGAACATGGCCAGACAGCCCGGAATACATACAACAATCCTATATGATATTCTTCACAACCTCTGAGGATGCCTGCCATAGATGTGGGTGAAACGTCAGGAGAGAATGCTTCTGGAACATGGCCAGGCAGCCCGGAAAACTCACAGCAACCCAATGCATGACTACATTAACTTTCATTGGTCATCTTGGAAGAACGCAAAATTGCTAACAATTATGTGCTTTGGGGGGGGGGAGCTTGTGACTTTTTAATAAAATTGATGTTAGACTTTATACAATTTATTCAAAGGGGGGGGGGGTTGTACTATTAAAAAAGGATTCATTTCTCCCCAGCAACTCTAAAGAGAAAATCCACTAAAGGCACCCAGCAGCACATTAATCTAAAAAAGTGTTTCATCCTGAAAAATAATCACATTTCTGTTTTTTCATTGCAAATCTGCCAGGCCTAACAGCCCTGCCTTATTTGCTAAAAGTGTTTTTGTTTATTCACCCACCCGCTACACAATGGAATTAAGAGGCAGGATGGACAGGAAAGGGAACAGGGTTTATGTAATAAATCACTTAAAACGATTACCAGGACATGAAGCACAAGGACAACAAAATATATACTTTTAAAAAATCAAGGAGAGAGTAACTGGGGAGATGTTTTAGAATTGGGCAACATGCCACGTTTTACAACAAATTTGACAGAAAAAGCAGTTCAAAACACAACAATGCTATGTAGTAATTACTGTATTTACGAATTTAGCACCAAAACATCACACATATTGAAAAGATTGACTACAAAAACAATGACTACTAAAAGGCAGACTGTGTTGGATAATCCAGAGTGAATACTGGATAAGTGAGACTCTACTGTACAGTAATTACTCTATAACATGACTGTGTATTGAACTGCTTTTTCTGTCAATTTCTTGTAAAACATGATGTTTTGGTGCTTCATTTGTAAAATCATCATAATGTCATTTTATGTTTAATAGGCTTTTTTTCTTAATCCCTCCTTATTATCCAAGATTTTCACTTATCCAAGGTTCTGCCAGCCCGTTTATCTTGGATAAGTAAGACTCTACTGTATATGTGCAAGGTTTTTGTGGATGAATGGCTCAAGTATTTTGTATTGTTTTACACATGCATATATACATATGTACATATATACAATATAATTTACAATAATATATAATATTATAATATATTGTATTTGCACATATTAATATTATTTCGTAATACAATATAATACTAATAATACAATATAATAATATTAAATGGCCTTGCAAGCTTCATATCCTGGCCTGGGGAGTCGTTAGCTGCCCCTGACTGATTTACATAGCACTAATGTTTCTCCATATACTGTACTTCACAATCTCTGATAGATGTGGGCAAAACGTCAGGAGAGAATGCTTCTGGAACATGGCCAGACAGCCTGGAATACACACAACCACCCTCTAATTTGTGTAGGTTTGTTCTTTGATGGCCCAGAGACTAGGACCAGGCCTAACCATTTTAAATTATTGGAGGAGATTTCAATGGAACATAAAAAGGAATTTTTGACAGTAGGAGAGATTTCATAGAAGTATGTCCAACAATTGAGGCATTTCGCTGGCCATAGCTGCTGCACTCCGCAGGATTGGAACAGGAAGAGCATGCAATTGAATGTTTCTCAATATTAAAACAATAAAAGGTAAGAAGGTAAGCAGCCTTGAATCCCCCTCGGGGTAGAGAAAGGTGGGATATAAATATTGTAAATAAATGTACCTTTTGTTGCAGTGGAGGTCATAAATAGGTGTCTTGAACTGCACAGATTTGACCATTTCTCCGGTCCGCAACGAATGCAAGTCTACACAACAGTAAGGAGGGCTGGTGCTGGAAGAGAAATGGGAGACACATGAGCTTGTCTATAATAAACCCGAGAGCAGCCACCATGAAGGTCCTCTCCAGATAGATCTCTGAGAGGTGGAACTAAGAAAAAAGTAAACTCTCAAAACTTGAGCAGGTTCGGGTAAGGAGGTAACACAATCTAAACACATGCTGTATAGTATTTTGTCGGCTGGGCCAAGAGACAAATTGGTAGACAGTGATACTATTGCTACAATATCTATATATATAAAAGGGTAATGAAATTTCGGTCTAGGACAAAACAACAAAACTACACATCCCAGAAACACTAAACTTGGCAGCACAACCCCTCATCCGTGCCTCTATGTTCATACAACAAAAAGAAAAGAAAAATAAAGTCCTAATTAGAGGGAGAGGAAGAATTGTTTTTATCCAATTGCTGCCAGTTAGAAGGCTAAACTCCGCCCACTTGGTCTCCTAGCAACCCACTCAGCCCAGGGGACAGGCAGAGTTAGGCCTCACTTGGGCCTCTTCCGCAATGCCTATAAAATACAGATTATCTGATTTGAACTGAATTATAGAATCATAGAATAGTAGAGTTGGAAGAGACCTCATGGGCCATCCAGTCCAACCCCCTGCCAAGTAGCAGGTAATCACGTTCAAAGCACCCCTGACAGATGGCCATCCAGCCTCTGCTTAAAAGCCTCCAAAGAAGGAGCCTCCACCACAGCCAGGACCCTTTGAAGGTAATTGTCTTACACTGTGAGACCTTCTCCAGCCACACAAACAACCACAGTGGGGCAAAGTAGGAGAAGTCACAACAACCGGCGAGAACTGAATGGAGGAGAAAGGAGGGACGCACCCCACAATCCCTGCATAATATCATCCCAGGCCTAGTGTTTTGACACATGGATGCTTGAAGGATCCTGGGTGGCCAAGGAGCTTGAGATTTCACTCCAGAAAACACACACGTCGCTGGAAGGGTTGCTCAGATCTTAATGGGCCAACAGCTGAACCGCACAGCTGCTTGCAACAACCCATGGTCGCTTTAACAGACGCCTTATTTGTTTTAACAACAACACACAATTCGTACGTAGCACGTGCCACTTTTATCGTTTTAATATAAATAAGGCTCTCCAGCTGTTGCTTCATTAAAAGCCAGCTTTCTTTCAATGACGGGAGTGTGGACTGCGAT
Source organism: Anolis carolinensis (assembly GCF_035594765.1). Classification (NCBI taxonomy): domain Eukaryota; kingdom Metazoa; phylum Chordata; class Lepidosauria; order Squamata; family Anolidae; genus Anolis; species Anolis carolinensis. Next base: position 18,024,897 of record NW_026943818.1, read on the forward strand.
GCAAGAGGCAAAAGGAAGAGCGGTGGGCGCCATTTTGCGAGCCAGAAAGCGGCTTTGATCTGGCCGGTGGCTCCTGCGACACTTTGCCCGCCTCCGCAAAGGTTGGTTGGAAGGGAGGCAAAATGGACAGCTGTGTAAATACAGAACAAAATGATTTTTTTAAAAGAAAGGAAAAATAAGAGCAGGGTTTTCTAGGACCTTAAAACATGGTTATTTCGATGTGCATTCGAATAAATAGTTCCGGTTCGTTATTAGTTGCCACAACTACTGCACTTTATCACACTCCACTCTTATTGATTGAACTCTGTAATGAGATCTTTAAATCCCTCTTGTAGAGTCTGCTGAATTCTTACAGTTTGTATATTATGTTCAGACTCTAATGTTCTAATGTTTTGATGTTGATGTTTTATGCTGGTTTGTATGTTTCTACTATTTTACCTGTTTTACATTGGTTTAATTATGCTGCATTTTATTGTATGTTGAAACTGGGCTTGTCCCCATGTGAGCCACCCCGAGTCCCCTCTGGGGAGATGGGAGCGGGATATAAAAATAAAGTTATTATTATTATTATTATTATTATTATTATTATTATTATTATTATTATTATACTGCTTCACTGCACTCAAGCTGGACATAAAGTGGGGAAGGCATGTGTGAGCTGTGCCACAAAAGAGGTACAGTGGAGTTTCACTTATCCAACATAAACAGGCCGGCAGAATGTTGGATAAGTGAAAATGTTGGATAATAAGTCTATTAAACGTCAAATTACGTTATGATTTTACAAATTAAGCACCACAACATCATGTTTTACAACAAGTCTGCCACTTGTTTGGGAGCGTGGCTGCACTTGTGTTGTTGTTGGGTGTGCTGGCCCGCTGCATGTTGCTGCCTAGAGAAACAGCTGTGGATCCATTGGATAATGTTTGTTTATTGTGTATTGGTATATGTGATTTTATCTGTTTATGATTTGTTTTTACTGTTGAGTTTCATATTGTTTATTGCCTGGGCTTGGCCCCATGTAAGCCGCCCCGAGTCCCCTCGGGGAGATGGGGCGGGGTATAAAAATAACATTATTATTATTATTATTATTATTATTATTATTATTATTATTATTAATTATACAGAACATTGCATAAGCGAAGGTTGGATAAGCACGGCTCTACTGTATATGTGGGAGCATGCAATTGAATGTTTCTCAATATTAAAACAATAAAAGCTGATGAAAAACACTGATATCTAAAAGTGTGAATAATAATAACAACAACTACTACAACTACTACTTTTATTTTTGTATCCTGCCACCATGGGGACAAGCCCAGCAACAAAATTAAAATGTAAAATTATTATTATTATTATTAATAATAATAATAATAATAATAATAATAATAATAATAAGTTTATTTGTATCCTGCCACCATCTCCCCCGAGAGGGATTCGGGGCGGCTCACAGAAAGATCAGATACAAAACAATAACAATATACAATACATCAATAAACAATAACATGCACCAGTTATAATGAAACACTTACTAAAAACACTGAATTAAAAAGAGTGAGGTGGTAATAATAGATTAGCAAAGTGCACATTATAAGTTGCGATCTCAGAAATATAAAGTGCATATATAAATATAAATTTTTAAAAATGCAATACACAGTGTAAACAGAATAAAACAACAACAACAACAACCACAAAATAATGATAATAATGATAATAATTGGGTGCCGTGCCAAAAGATCTCAGCCAGCATTTGGAAACAATAGACATTGACAAAATCACGATCTGCCAACTGCAAAAGGCCACCCAACTGGGATCTGCGCACATCATCCGAAAATACATCACAGAGTCCTAGACACTTGGGAAGTGTTCGACTTGTGATTTTGTGATACAAAACCCAGCATATCTATCTTGTTTGCTGTGTCATACAATAAAATAATAAAATAATAATATATATAATACATTATTATTATTGTTATTATTACTTCACCATCCACTTGGAGTCCTGATGGAGTACTTCCTCATTCTTCCCCATGCTGCTGGAAGGTTTTATGGTGTCATAAATTAGTTAAATTAGCCTCCCCCGCATAAAGTGATACTTAAATTTCCTACTCGACAGATGCAACTGTCTTTCGGGCTGCATAAGTCAACAGCAAGCTAGGCTATTAAATGGAGTACTTCCTCATTCATTTCCACATGCTGCTGGAAGTTTTTTTATGGTGTCATAAATTAGTTAAATTAGCATCCATGCATAAAGCGGTACCTAAATTTCCTACTTGTTGGCCGTAGTTTGGGGACCCCTGAGCTAGACTATTAATGGTCGGGAGCTCAGTCCGGCCCAAGCTGGCTTCGAACTCATGACGACTCGGTCAGTGGTGATTTATTGCAGCTGGCTACTAACCAACTGAGCCACACAAAAGACTTTTTGAACTAATCAAAAGACACATTAAAGAGCTAGAAGAACAAGTAGTCTGTCCCACTTAGCTTTTTGCTATGTTCCACACTTTTTAATAAGGGACTTGTCATGTATCTCAAAAGAAACACAATCCAAAATGAGGAGGAAGGAGAACAAAGAAAACCAGCACCAAACAAGAGTTGACAGGCTGTATAGAAAAGAGAGCAGAATTTAAACTACTTGTTCTGGCAGAACCTCCGCATCTGGCTTTGAAGATCACAGACCTCCATTTTATTTTAAGAATGTTTTAACCAAATAAATACGAGAAAATGCCTTCAGAAACTATCCTAGTGATATTACTGGCAGGCATAGCACCTTATAAAGTATTAATATTTGGATGCTTCTGAGTGAGAAATTTGGATGCTTTCCATCAGCCACAAAGAATGGCACCTCCGAATTACCGTCTCAGAGCCAGAGACATCAGGTGTGTTAGCCAGCGGACTTCCACAATCCAACTGGAGCTGGAGAGTTTAAAAAATAGAATATATAGGTGAGAAAGAGATTATTCTCTTTCCACCTCCTGTTATTTCAAAGCAACTTCAGAAAGGGCACACAAAGGTGTTTCTGCAACTATTATTATTAAAAGGATACATAAGCACATTTACATTAAAGAAGATGAGAATCATGATTTTATCCGAGTTGGAGAGTCTTATCTTAAATTTGAGCTTTATGTAAATATTCAAAAACATTTAACCTACTGATGCCTCAATTCATGTAATTTTATTAGTATCTATTTTTATTTCTGAAATTTACCGCCCTCGGCTTATACTGGAGTCAATGTTTTCCCAGATTTTTTGTGGTAAAATTAGGTGCCTCAGCTTATATTCGGGTCAGCTTATACTCGAGTATATACAGTATCTTTTTTTTGAAATGATACAATTTATCTGACACAATACTGTATTTATTTATTGATTTATTTATTTGCTACATTTATATGCCACCCTTCTCACCCCGAAGGGGACTCAGAGCGGTTTACAAATAAAATTTACATACAATATTATACTATTAGCATAGCACAATACTGGTAATAAATTACTATATTGTACTGTATCAATATATTGTAATATTATTAGTAATATTACATGTAAAATATAATATATAATTAATATTATTATATTGTATTATTAGTATTATATTATACAGCACTGGTTTTAGTTTAATTATTCAAATAAGTGCTAACCACACTTCTCTTAGACTAACGTCCCACATATTTTGTCCACTTGGAGAGAAAAAACCTCAACTGCAAAACACGGAAACATTCGCAACATCAAAAGACTTGAAAATATATTTATCTATAGATACAGTAGAGTCTCACTTATCCAATGTTCTGGATTCTCCAACGAATTTTTGTAGTCAATGTTTTCAATAGATCATGTTATTTTGGTGCTAAATTCGTAAATACAGTAATTACTACATAGCATTACTGTGTACTGAACTACTTTTTCTGTCAAATTTGTTGTATAACATGATGTTTTGGTGCTTAATTTGTAAAATCATAACTTAATTTAATGTTTAATAGGTTTTTCCTTAATCCCTCCTTATTATCCAAGATATTCGCTTATCCAAGCTTCTGCCGGCCCCTTTACATTGGATAAGTGAGACTCTACTGTATACTCAAGTATACGCCGACCCGAATATAAGCCAACCAGGACCCTCACCCAAATATAAGCCGAGGGGGGCTTTTTCAGCCCTAAAAAAGGGCTGAAAAACTCAGCTTATACTCAAGTATATACAGTAGATTTTTTTTTTTTGAAATGGTACAATTTGTCTGACACAATACAGTACTGTTTTTAATTTAATTATTCAAATAAGCACTAACTACACTTCTCTTAGAGTAACGTCCCACATATTTTGTCCTCTTGGAGAGAAAAAAACCTCAACTGCAAAACACAGAAACATTTGCAACATCAAAAGACTTCAAAATATATCTATTTATACATATCTATGCACATAATAAAAGTGAAAATGTGTATATGTGTATGTGGCCCACTTCCACAGACGTTTTCAGAAACGTGGACAAATACAAAACGAATGAAAATAAACAAAATGAACAGCGATTCCATTCAAATGCACACTACTAGTTGTAATACATATGTTCAACAGAACTCCTTCTTGGAGGTAAAATAGACAATATGAGTGATAGACATGTTTCCATTTTCCTAATGCACAAGGAACTTGCATGTGCTCAAGAAACTGAGCTTGATAACAGTGAAGATCTTTGACTACAAAAGCAAAGTGGAGAACCCTGGAAGAAACCTCTACTTGACATTCTAGATTAGATCAAAACAACGAGTCCCAAACAAACAAGACTATGTTCTGAACACCAGGAGTGAATAGCCACAGTTTAGCCGCCCCACAGTTATGGGGCTGCTAAAAAGTTTGCAGCACTCGAGCCTGGCTCCAGCTCCTCCTGGAAGAGTTCTGTTGGCAGCCAAACTTTTACCAAGCAAACATAGAAGGCAAAGCGCAGCAATTCTGCCGAGCCACTTAGAGATGTTAAAAGACACCCAGTCGGCCTGGCTCTGGTCCCGTCTGCCAAGACGCAGGAACTGCAAATCAATTCTGCTTCTTTTGCGGGACTTCACCATATATATTTTACAGAGTATTATTATTTCTGCCCAGAAACTTTGGAGAAATGCACTCAGAAGACCCGGAAGAGTAACATAGATGTCCCTGGGTGATGGGAGAATAATTATTTTTAGGTAGTAACAAGGATATCTAGGACATGATTTAGGATGCAGAACGTATGAACATGTTCATTTTCATGGTTTCCTCCTTTCTGTTGAAGTTGTGAAAATCAATGGCTTCTCTATGTAGTCTGACATGATAGTTGTTGGAGTGGTCCAGCATTTCTGTGTTCTCAGATAATATCCTGTGTCCAGGTTGGTTCATCGAGTGCTCTGCTATGGCTGATTTCTCTGGTTGAGTGAGTCTGCAGTGCCTTTCATGTTCTTTGACTAGTGTCAGACTACATAGAGAAGCCATTGAAATTCACAGAAAGGAGGAAACCATGAAAATGAACAAAATCTGGCCACCAGTATTAAAAAACTCAAAAATCAGAACAGTAAATAAAAAGCAATACTCTGAAAACAGAGGATTTCCAGACATGAATCAACCAAGGGCAGTTAATGACTCTAAACAAAGGATGCTCCAGAGGCAGGAAGAAGACAGCAGATAAATGCTAATTTAGGTGATTAACTACAACATTCACACTGACCTCTCTCACCCTAGACTTTCCACAGATATATATTTACCTCTTTGCTTAGTTTTCTCCATACCTCACAACCTCTGAGGATGCCTGCCATAGATGTGGGCGAAATGTCAGGAGAGAATACTCCTGGAACATGGCTATACAGCCTGAAAGCCATACAACAACACTCCATTCTATACCTCACAACCTCTGAGGATGCCTGCCATAGATGTGGGCGAAACGTCAGGAGAGAATACTTCTGGAACATGGCCATACAGCCTGAAAGACATACAACAACACTCCATTCTATACCTCACAACTTCCGAGGATGCCTGTCATAGATGTGGGCGAAACGTCAGGAGAGAATACTTCTGGAACATGGCTACACAGCCCGAAAGACATACAACAACACTCCATTCTATACCTCACAACTTCCGAGGATGCCTGTCATAGATGTGGGCGAAACGTCAGGAGAGAATATTTCTGGAACATGGCCATACAGCCTGAAAGACATACAACAACACTCCATTCTATACCTCACAACCTCTGAGGATGCCTGCCATAGATGTGGGCGAAACGTCAGGAGAGAATACTTCTGGAACATGGCTACACAGCCCGAAAGACATACAACAACACTCCATTCTATACCTCACAACTTCCGAGGATGCCTGTCATAGATGTGGGCGAAATGTCAGGAGAGAATACTTCTGGAACATGGCCACACAGCCCGAAAGACATACAACAACACTCCATTCTATACCTCACAACCTCTGAGGATGCCTGCCATAGATGTGGGCGAAACGTCAGGAGAGAATACTTCTGGAACATGGCCATACAGCCTGAAAGACATACAACAACACTCCATTCTATACCTCACAACCTCTGAGGATGCCTGCCATAGATGTGGGCGAAACGTCAGGAGAGAATACTTCTGGAACATGGCCATACAGCCTGAAAGACATACAACAACACTCCATTCTATACCTCACAACCTCTGAGGATGCCTGCCATAGATGTGGGCGAAACGTCAGGAGAGAATACTTCTGGAACATGGCCATACAGCCTGAAAGACATACAACAACACTCCATTCTATACCTCACAACCTCTGAGGATGCCTGCCATAGATGTGGGCGAAACGTCAGGAGAGAATACTTCTGGAACATGGCCATACAGCCCGAAAAAAATACAACAACCCTGTGATCAAGCCTTCGACAACATACCGATGGAATTTCTCGGGATTAACCTGGAATGATGTGAGTTGTAGTTCACCCACCACCTTATGCATTTTGTACAATTAAAATTGACTTTTTCAAATAACCCAAGCAATTAATAAAGCTGACCCTGAGCTCTGGGGAAAAAGGCAAGAGAGGAACCCGAACATCCCATTTTAAGTTCTTATTTGAGCCTTAAATGTTGCTGACTGGCTTGAAAAAGACTTAAGGTGCTTCATTACGTAACAGATAGAAAAGCAAGGGAAGAAGAGACAATTTAAAAAAGGGGGGATCTGATGTGCTTCTCTGTCATATTGATTTACAACAGCTATTCCGTAAGCAGACCAAAACACACAGATGCAAACAATTACACTTATTTTTGTAGGCAACAAGTGAGGTGGGTGGTAACTGAGAAAATTTCGGAAAAGAAGAAAGCGGAGGAAGGGGAAAAGGCACCCTGTCACAATATTCCCGGGGCCCCTTTCCCCCGTTTTCCCCCTCCAGCAACCCTGGTCGCACAACAAATGCTGGCCACATCAGAGGCTTCCTAAGCCCTGAAGGGATGCTTTGATTCCAGACTGCTCCGGGCATTAGCAAGGACATAATTAGGGTAAAGAGTTCAACCGCAGTTCTGTGTCTGCAGAGCTGCCAGAAATAAGATTTCCTCTTGTTTGCTGGTTTCTACTGTAACCCCGCCCCCCCTCCCCTAGAAGAAACAAGAAAGCCCATATTGAAAACACATTTCTCTGGGTGGAATTTGTTCCTCCTTGAATTAACGTGAGACCGTTTACAGTATTTAATACTTTTAGATAGGTTTGGGTTTTTTTCTTTTTCCCTTTTACGCCTCTCCGATGGCATTCAGAATTGGCACCCCCCATGCTCACTCCATTCTTGGAAGTGCAAATTGGGATGGGAGTAGACCTTCTTTTTAATGTATAAATCTGGTTTAAAAACACACTTTAGATCTGAGATGATGGGTATACAATTCTGGATACTAGAGATAAGAGATCCCAGAGGTTTCTGCCAGAGCGCATGGGTCTGGCACAGGGTCTATTCCCATCCCAATTTGCACTTCCAAAAATTTGCAGCACTTTATCAGTCACCTCGTGTTTACAATATTTATATGGTGCACTTTACCCAGTCTACTTTTACAACATCTCAGTTTCAATCCATGTTTTTATTAAGTTCTTGTCATTTGTTTTTATTGGGTAATGTGTACATTTTTATAATTGTGCATGTCTTTTGTCTATTGTTGTGTTTTATATTGCTATTGTTTTTATTCGGGCTTGGCCAAATGTCAGCCGCCCTGAGTCCCCTTTGGGGAGATAGAGGCGGGGTATAAAAATAAAGTTATTATTATTACTATTATTATTTATTTATTTTCTATTATTTTATTGTATGACACAGCAAACAAGATAGACATGCTGGATTTTGTTTCACAAAACCACAAGACGAACACTTCCCAAGTGTCTAGGACTGTGTGATGTATATTATTATTATTATTATTATTATTATTATTATTATTAACACGACATTGTATGACACAGCAAACAAGATAGATATGCTGGATTTCGTTTCACAAAATCACAAGTCGAACACTTTCCAAGTGTCTAGGACTGTGTGATGTATATTATTATTATTATTATTATTATTAACATGACATTGTATGACACAGCAGACAAGATAGATATGCTGGATTTCGTTTCACAAAACCACAAGTCAAACACTTCCCAAGTGTCTAGGACTATGTATAAGTTATTATTATTATTATTATTTTATTATGACACAGCAAACAAGATAGATATGCTGGATTTCATATCACAAAATCACAAGTCGAACACTTCCCAAGTGTCTAGGACTGTGTGATGTATTTTCGGATGATGCGTGCAGATCCCAGTAGGGTGGCCTTTTGCAGCTGGCAGATCGTAATTTTGTCAATGTCTATTGTTTCCAAATGACGGCTGAGATCTTTGGCACGGCACCCAGTGTGCCGATCACCACCGGGACCACCTGCACTGGTTTCTGCCAGAGTCTTTGAAGTTCAATCTTGAGGTCCTGATAGCGGCTGAGTTTTTCCTGTTGTTTTTCGTCAATGCGACTGTCCCCTGGGATGGCGACGTCAATGATCCAAACCTTTTTCTTCTCCACAATTGTGATGTCTGGTGTGTTGTGTTCCAGAACTTTGTCCACTTGTTATAGAACTCCAATATGCCGATGATAACGTAGTCCAAAGATCTCTGCATAAAACAGGTTTTCAAATAATGAGACCCCCAAAGGTGATGAGTCAAACGAACATCTGGTAGGAGAGAGTTCCCCAGGCTGGGTGATGCTCCACAAGAAGCACTCTCAGCCACATCCACAAAGTGGGAAATTTGGCTAACTCCTCAGTCATGCAAATATTTGTGTGCCCACAATATTCTAGCTGACTCCGTCCCTGTTCTGTTTCAAGAAACTGCAGGGTGAATGGGGAATATCACACCACCGCCCCTTCTTGCTTTTGGAAACCATGGCTTAGAAGGCACACATTCTACCTGGGTTTATAGTGAGGAAGAAATTAGCACGCCAGAGCTTCCTGTTTTATTTAGACGTGGTCCCCAGGGCGCAAAGGTCCCTCGCCACATCACTTTGTACACACCCCTTTGGCATTCCAGTCGTGGACGCTTTGCTAAATCTACACATTCAGAGCCGTTTTAAAGGCCTTCTCTCCCTGTCCCATCGGATTCAGCCGTTCGTGAACCACACACGAAATGTCTGAAATCCAATGGAACTTGCGGTCTGAGCTGGCTGTTGCTTGATGTTTGCCTTGGGTAGGTTCCACTGCACCAAGCAGACAACACACAGAGAAAAATTTTCCCAACAGGTCCCAACGGAGTGTTTAATTTGGGGGGGAAGTGGGCAAGGTTGCGTTTAAACTTATTTTTAGGAACCACAGTGAAATTTGGGGGGAGGTGTGGAAAGGAGAGGGTGATAAAAGACATCGAGATAGGAAGGGGTCACATGACAATTTGTGATATTAATTTTGCATGTTTAAATTACAGTAGAGTCTCACTTATCCAATAATAATAATAATAATAATAATAATAATAATAATAATAATAATAATAATACATCACACAGTCCTAAACACTTCGGAAGTGTTCGACTTGTGATTTTGTGATACAAAATCCAACATAAAGATCTCGTTTGCTGTGTCATTAGTATAGCATATTATTAGTATTACAGTAGAGTCTCACTTATCCAACATAAAAAGGCCGGCAGAACGTTGGATAAGCAAATATGTTGGATAATAAGGAGGAATTAAGGAAAAGACTATTAAACATCAAATTAGGTTATGATTTTACAAATTATGCACCAAAACATCATGTTTTTACAACAAATTTGACAGAAAAAGTAGTTCAATACGCAGTAATGCTATGTAGTAATTACTGTATTTACGAATTTAGCACCAAAATATCACGATGAAAACGTTGACTACAAAAATGCGTTGGATAATCCAAAACGTTGGATAAGTGAGACTCTACTGTATTAGAAGTGAGGTCTAAGTGACTTCATTTCAGAAGCACTCTAACACAAATTCTGGGTTTATTCCAACAAAAGGATGAAATTCAAGCTTCGTTGAGGCCTCCCGATCTGAATATTTCTATTATATTACATATATGCAGATCTATATATAAATATTTTCAGTTCCTTCCTGAGAGTCACTACTATACTCAGTTTTAATCAAATTATGTTAAAATGTTTGTCTCCAGTTTTGATTGTACAGAAAACACATCCAAATTGTAAAATGCTCTGCCATTTAATGTTGCTTTAGGTTCCGGCCAAGAAATCTATATTGAAAAGGCAAGAAGTCATATTTACAAGCAATGGCATGGCGCCGACTGCAAAGAGAAATATTTCAGGTCACAGTTCAAGCTAAAACACTTGCTTAGCATGCAGAAGCCTTGGTCCCAGGCATTTCTGTTTAAAAGAAGATTTGGAAGCAAATGGCAGGAAACACCCTAGACAGAGGTTGCCCATTATAGTAAACCAGTCTTCTCCAATCTATTAGATTAGAAGAAAGAGAACAAGAAGAACAAGAAGAAGAGGAAGCATGTTAAGCAAAATAAGGCTATACTCAGATAATATTAATGGGATGAACTCCCCAAATAAAAGAAATAAAGTATTTAATAAACTAAGAAAAAAAGAAGTATCAGGTGTTGGCTCTACAAGAAAAGCATAAACACGTAGCTCATCTAGATAATAATTAGGTCAAGTTTTTTATGCATCAGCCTTGGAAAAGAAGAGGGAAATAGTGATGTATAGTGTCTAGGACTGTGTGATGTATTTTCAGATGATGCATGCATATCCCAGTTGGGTGGCCTTTTGCAGTTGGCAGATCGTAATTTTGTCAATGTCTATTGTTTCCAAATGCCAACTGAGATCTCTTGGCACGGCACCCAGTGTGCCCATCACCACCGGGACCACCTGCACTGGTTTCTCCCATAGTCTTTGAAGTTCAATCTTGAGGTCCTGATAGCGGCTGAGTTTTTCCTGTTGTCACCTGGGATGGCAACATCAATGATCCAAACCTTTTTCTTTTCCACAACTGTGATGTCTGGTGTGTTGTGTTCCAGAACTTTGTCAGTCTGGATTCGGAAGTCCCACAGTATCTCTGTGTGATCATTTTCCAGTACTTTTGCAGGTTTGTGATCCCACCAGTTCTTTACTCCTGGGAGGTGGTACTTGAGGCATAAGTTCCGATGAATCCTTTGGGCCACATAGTTGTGCCTCTGTTTGTAGTCTGTCTGTGCGATTTTCTTACAGCAGCTGAGGAGATGATCCATGGTTTCGTCGGTTTCCTTGCAAAGTCTGCATTTTGGGTCATCAGCTGATTTTTCGATCTTGGCCTGAATTGCCTTTGTCCTGATGTCTTGCTCCTGGGCTGCAAGGATCAGGCCTTCTGTCTCCTTCTTCAGGGTCCCATTCGTGAGCCAGAGCCAGGTCTTCTCCTTGTCAGCTTTTCCTTCAATTTTGTCAAGGAACTTTCCATGCCATGTTTTGTTGTGCCAGCTGTCAGCTCTAGTTTGTAGTGCGGTTTTCTTGTACTGATTCTTTGTCTGGTGTGCTTTGAGGAGTTTCTGATTTTTGACTTCAATCAAAGCAGGTTCTTCACTTTGCTTTACATATTCTGCCAGGGCATGTTCTTCTTCTTTGACTGCTTGTTTTACTTGTAAGAGTCCTCTGCCCCCTGAACTTATTATTATTATTATTATTATTATTATTATTATTATTATTATTATTAGCTTAAAGCTGAATTTGAGTGGCACAGTGCAGGGGAGCATTTAAAAAGAGCCATTGTATGGGACATGGGTCTCCAAGTCATGTGTTGCCCATCCCCAGTGTAAAGATCTATACCCCAGCTCTAAACTGATATTTTAAATTACTCTCCAAGAACCAAGGAGAATTGTGAATAAACGGTTTCATTCATCAACGTTAATAAACTCCTCCTGGGTGATCCATCTCCTTTAAAGAAAGCTCTTCCCACACATTTGATACCAGTCATTTCGCCACTAGACTCTTTAAAAAAACACACACACACATTATGAACCACAGATCTTGACAGCTGAAAACTGGAGTCTCCGATCAGCAACCGCCACTGCGCCCTGGCCTCCAACTTAATAGCAGTGGGTTCCTATTAATTTTTTCAAAAAAATAATATTAAATTGATGAAAGGTGGCAATAAAGTTCTGCTTTAAACATCAGGCTATTTTTCTGGGAAAATATTTTTCCTGTTTCTTTAGCTAAACATTAGCACGTCCATAAATGTCCTGCAGTTGAACCAGGCTGTTAATGTTAACAGCTTCCAAGACACATATTAATAAACTGACTCCAGGAAATATCTGAAGTGCCAATTTGGCAAATGCTCGCACTATAGAAAAACAGAAACCAGTTCCATCTAACTGCACCAGCATCCCACTGTGACATAATTAGCAAGGTAACTGGGAACTATTTACTACTGATAGCAGAAGGTGTGTGTGTGTGTGTGCAAAATAGCAGCTACCACCGGACAATTGCTTTAACATATTGTCTCGCACACTTTGTGCAACCAAGAATCATAATTTAAGTCAGAATTATGCAGAAAGAAGCAGGCTTGGCTCTCAATGGCTAGAACTACTAAGTCAACAACAAAACAGCAAATCCTCAGCTTTAACTTCAACACAATGGTATCACTGAATCTTCATTTGGTATGTTTTGAGCAACACATATTTTATTGTATTTTATGTCTCTTTGTAAGCCAGTCCCAATCTGAGAGCCCTGCCACACAGCCATATAACCCAGAATATCAAAACAGAAAATCCTACAATATCTGCTTTGAACTGGGATATCTGAGTCTACACTGCCATATATTCAAGTTCAAAGCAGATAATGTGGGATTTCATTCAGCTTTGTGGAAGGGGCCTAAGTCCCAGATAGGATATATATAAAATGACTGAGGACTGACAAGAGGATTTCTAAGTCTTCATCATTGAATAATAACAGCAATGGAGTTGAACTCTTCATAAATCCAGCCCAATAATACTACGGAAATAACTTTAGTTTTTAAACACATTAGTTTTTAAAATATTTTCATGTCATTCTCCTCCTCACCTTCCTAATCCTAGTATGGAAACCATTCCATGCAGTGGGTACAACAATAAAGAAGCGTTATCACAACCTCTGAGGATGCCTGCCATAGATGTGGGTGAAACGTCAGGAGAGAATGCTTCTGGAACATGGCCATACAGCTCGGAAACCTCACAGCAACCCAATAAAAGATAATAATAATAATAATAATAATAATAATAATAATAATAATAATAATAATAATTTATTTATATACCGCCCTATCTCCCGGATGGGACTCAGGGTGTTTCCAGTCATAAAACAACACAAAATTACATAACAACATAATAACACATTATTAAGCAAAGTAAAATACAGTAGAGTCTCACTTATCCAACACTCGCTTATCCAGCGTTCTGGATTATCCAATGCATTTTTGTAGTCAATGTTTTCAATATATCATGATATTTTGGTGCTAAATTCATAAATATAGTAATTACTACATAGCATTACTGCATATTGAACTACTTTTTCTGCCAAATTTGTTGTCTAACATGATGTTTTCGTGCTTCATTTGTAAAATCATAACCTAATTTGATGTTTAATAGGCTTTTCCTTAATGCCTCCTTATTATCCAACATATTTGCTTATCCAACATTCTGCCGGCCCGTTTATGTTGGATAAGTGAGACTCTACTGTAATATAATTATAAAGAAGGCCTACTCTACAAACCTTATTATATAAAGATGCAACGAAATCAATGGCCGTACAGAATGTGAAGACTGAAACATCTATAGTATCTCAGTATTATCTCAGATAACACAATTCTGAACTAAAGAAAGTATTTTAGCCAGATTTTGTAGGCCCAGGAGATCTTTACAAAAATCAGCAGCCTAGGTGACATATGTGTTTCAGCACCATCTTGTTGAAAATTATCAGGCTTTCCAATATTAACATTTTTTATTTCAAGGATCCAAAATGCCCCCCCAATGCGGATGGGCAAAGACACTATTTCTGCTCCTTACACCTCGATTTACTATCTATATATATAAAAGGGTAAGGAAATTTCGGTCTAGGACAAAACAACAAAACTACACATCCCAGAAACACTAAACTTGGCAGCACAACCCCTCATCCATGCCTCTACGTTCATACAACAAAAAGAAAAGAAAAATAAAGTCCTAATTAAAGGGAGAAGAAGAATTGTTTTTATCCAATGGCTGCCAGTTAGAAGGCTAAGCTCCGCCCGTCTCCTAGCAACCCACTCAGCCTAGGGGACAGGCAGAGTTAGGCCTCACTTAGGCCTCTTCCACACTGCCTATAAAATACAGATTATCAGATTTTAACTGGATTATATGGCAGTGTAGACTCAAGGCCCTTCCACACAGCTATATAACCCATTTATAATCTCATATTATCTGCTTTGCACTGGATTATCTGGACTCCACACTGCCATATAATCCACTTCAGTGTGCATTTTATCCAGTTGTGTAGAAGGGGCCTCATACTTCGCCACAGCAACGTGTGGCCGGGCACAGCTAGTTTTATACATAACATAACTGAGCACATCCGGCATTGCTGGGAAAGCAATTACCATGGGGGAAGGGTCCGAGTCACCTAGATCTACCTCATGGGTTTTTAATCTCCATCTTCTATTCCTTAATCTCTTTCCAAGCTGTTCTGGGAGACATCAGAGGTTTCTTCCTGGTCCATCCCCATTGTCTCATCTTTACACCACTTCTCTGAGGACGTAAAAAAACAGCAAAGTTTCTACAGATGTCTCTTTGCTGGTGATTTTGTGTCACAGGGGATTGCTCTTCTTTCATTTTGCAAGTCTCGTAATCTAAGGACCACGCTAGGCTGAAGCAGGGATGGAGCTAGCCTCACAACGTCCTGCCAGAAGAGGCAATCTGTTTCCCATTTGTGCTTCAAGGCTGCATCCTTTTCGGTGGTTGGAACAAGAGGGGAAAGCCATCATCACCGCAAAACACAGCCAAATGGAGCAAGCCCAATTAGCACATTTTCAGAGATGGGCTCACTACACAGAGACTATTGGGCCTGGCTTGTGAGTTAAGGATAGGAAAGACAGGGTAACCACTGCCATTCAAGGCTCAAGAAGAACAACAGGAAGAACTTTGCAACTGTTAGATCAGGGGTCTTCAAACTTTTTGAGTGGAGAGCCGGTTCACGGTCCCTCAGACTGTTGGGGGGCCGGACTAGGATGAAGTAGTCCAAAGTTAGGATTGTTGTTGTTGTGTGTCTTCAAGTCGTTTCAGACTTAGGTCAACCCTAAGTCTAAAGTTTAGGACAGCAGCCAGGTCAATGAACTTGGAGGGCCTTAGTTTGGGGACCCCTGATCTAGACGACCTCATAAGGCCATAGGTAAGCAAAGAGACCCCTAAAGACCATCCAGATGGTCTCCTAAGACCATCGGTGAGGAAAGGGACCCTCAAGGGCCATCTAGATGATCTCTTCAGGCCATCAGAAGACCATAGATAAGGAAAAGGACCCTCAAAGACCATCTAGATGGTCTCCTAAGACCATAGGTAAGGAAAGAGGCCCCCAAATGCTATCTAGACAATCTCATAAAACCATGGGTAAGGAAAGGGACCCTCAACGACCATCTAGATGGTTTCATAAGACCATAGGTAAGGAAAGGGACCTCAAAGACCATCTAGATTATCTCTTCAGGCCATCAGAAGACCATAGATAAGGAAAGGGACCCTCAAAGGCCATCTAGATGATCTCTTCAGGCCATCAGAAGACCATAGATAAGGAAAGGGACCCTCAAAGGCCATCTAGATGATCTCTTCAGGCCATCAGAAGACCATAGATAAGGAAAGGGACCCTCAAAGACTATCTAGACCGTTTCATAAGACCATAGGTAAGGAAAGTGGCCCCCAAAGTCCATCTAGATGTTCTCTTCAGGTCATCAGAAGACCATAGATAAGGAAAGGGACCCTCAAAAACCATCTAGATGGTTTCATAAAACCATAGATAAGGAAAGGGACCCTCAAAGACTATCTAGATGGTTTCATAAGACCATAGGTAAGGAAAGGGACCTCAAACCCTTAAGTAAAAAATAACAGTATTTTTAAGAAGTTGGAAAAAACTCTTATGGGTGGCAGATGGGCCGTGTTATGTTTTCTGGGAGACATAATGCAGAGTGTGTTTACTAGGAGCGTATCGTCTTGTAACAGGAAGAACGACGTTTTGGGATCTATCAAAGGCATCTCACGAACGGAAAGCTGCAGCAGTTGTTCCTGGAACTGTGAGAGACAGTTATACAGTTGTGTTACCGTGTTTGTAAATAAGACGCTCTCACACAGCATGCAGGAATGCACATGGAGTTCTCATCAGTTAAAATAGAAACAATTTTCCCAGACTCGAGCGAAGCTTCCATCGCCACATGTATCACAGCTTACGTGGCTTCCACCCCCGTAAATACAGCACGCACACAAATGTACCTCACACATGTATAGCCCCGGGAGTTTTATTATGAGTCACCTTAAGTGCAGCCTGGATCTTTGCCTTACACCCCCACAACTCACAGCTCAGAACCTGGGTCTACAAAGACAACTGGAAAGAAAAATCATTTTTAAAAGGGCATACGTCCTTGAAATTACGGCTGAGAGACTTACATCCAACTATAGCCTCTCGTGTTCTTCCTTATTATTACAAATGTGGTTTGTGCTTAAAACTAAGTGGCCTGGTGGTCCTTCAGATCTTGCACATGGAGCACGAATTGGACTAGCTGATGAAAAATAAAAAACTCTGAGATACTGTATGACGCAAAGATACTGTGGGACTTCCGAATCCAGACTGACAAAGTTCTGGAACACAACACACCAGACATCACACTTCTGGAAAAGAAAAAGGTTTGGATCATTGATGTCGCCATCCCAGGTGACAGTCGCATTGACGAAAAACAACAGGAAAAACTCAGCCGCTATCAGGACCTCAAGATTGAACTTCAAAGACTCTGGCAGAAACCAGTGCAGGTGGTCCCGGTGGTGATGGGCACACTGGGTGCCGTGCCAAAAGATCTCAGCCGGCATTTGGAAACAATAGGCATTGACAAAATTACGATCTGCCAGCTGCAAAAGGCCACCCTGCTGGGATCTGCGCGCATCATCCGAGAATACATCACACAGTCCTAGACACTTGGGAAGTGTTCGACTTGTGATTTTGTGACATGAAATCCAGCATATCTATCTTGTTTGCTGTGTCATAATAAAATAATAATAATAATAATAAAACTATAAAAATAGGTAAAAATATTACCTATCACTGAACATGGACTTTTACATGACCTGTACGAAGACGTATTGGGGATTCTGGATGAAGGGATTCTAATCTTGGACATGCTTTAAAATTTTATATAATGTGATTTTATTTTGTAATGGTACCTGTTTTATATGAATTGTTGTTTTGTAGATTGTTTTATATGAATGGTTGTTTTTACATTGTTTTTAGGCATTGAATTTTGGCCTATTTATTGTAAGCCGCTTTGAGTCCCCTCGGGGAGAAAGGCGGGGTAAAAGTGATGGAAATAAATAAATAAATATTACCTATCATCCCAAAAACAAACAATGCCTTTTTCTAATAACCCGGGCACCGCCGGGTCCCCAAGCTAGTCTATATATATAAAAGAGTGATGGCATCACGGCAGTGGACAAAACAACAAAAGTAAACACCCCACAACCTCGAAAATTGACAGCACAACCCCTCATCCATGCCTCTAGGTTGATACAACAAAAAGAAAAGAAAAATAAAGTCCTAATTAGAGGGAGAGGAAGAATTGTTTTTATCCAATTGCTGCCAGTTAGAAGGCTAAGCTCCGCTCACTTGGTCTCCTAGCAACCCACTCAGCCCAGGGGACCCTTTACCTTAACTACCACCAATTCCTCAATATTTTATTTCCCATACCACCATACTTCGCCACAGCAACGTGTGGCCGGGCATAGCTAGTTTCCTATAAAAATCACCATAAAGCCCATTGGTGGTAACACAGGTAAAATCCATAAGACTCAATCCTGAAGTATCCTTTGAAAGTCTATTTTCATGTAAAAAAAAAACCTGTTCATCTTCATGATAACTGCAAGAAGGGTTTGTTGATGTCAGAGTAATTTGCAGCACAGCAGCAGTTGGATGGAAGCAGTGGAACGCAGAACGAAGAGACAACCGAGACGATGGTAAAACTATATACAAGTTTTACTGACTTCAGCAATAATCAAGACAAACAGACTTGTAGACAATGGACACAGGACTTGACTCTCACTCCAGGCAGACAGCACTCGACTCAACTCAGAACTGAACTGAAACTGAACTGATGCAATCAGCAATGCACACACACTTGTGTCTGGACACTCCCTGGTTCCAGCCAGTATGCAATACAGTCAAGACACAAATTTCATTTAAACACTACCAATATACAAATCCCACATTAACAGTTGAAACCATATATTTTAGAGTAGTTTTTAAGTCAATGCAGAGGCTCGGCTGCTTAGCTCTCCCCCCACTGCATTGAAATTATGACAGAGAAATCAACTGCAGAATTCGGTTTTCCATGATACACAGTGTGATGCACATTTTCCCTAAACAAAGAACCAAACAAAGAGCAAACTAAGCTCTCCCTTCCACTCCCCCTCTCTGCATAAGCCAAATTCCACAAATTCTACTACATTATTGGATGAGCCGAATGATAGTTAATGGATGCAAATTAATGAGGGGCAATCTTATGAAGAGACAACAGTGAAGTATCATTTGTAGCTTAAGAAGTATACGAACAAAAACAATGCTTCTGGGATTATAAACATTGTGACAAGCGTATAACCGCCCGTGTAAACAGCATAGGGAGTCATAAACATATCCTAAAGGACAGTGTTTTAACATTCGGGGCCATTAGAACACAATAGGCGCCATCCACCCGCATGTCTTATGAGCTAATCCCTCGGGGAGAGGAGCAAAGCAGACTCATTTCTCACAGGCAGGGTGGCATGAAAATGAAGCAAGGGCAGAAAATTGCAGGCAAAATCCCGCACGTGGCCCTGGGCAAAGAATGGAGTTTTTTCTGTTTGCAAAAGGAAAGAAGAAGAGCATCCTTAAAATAAAGTCAAAAAGAATTATAGATTTTATGCCTGCAATTTCAAAAAATCGAGAGAGAGTGGATAAATGTCATTCCCAAGGGTTATCCTCATGATAAGCAGAAGTAATTCAGTTCTGTGTAATGGCAGATAACTTATGCACATTTGCATACTTTGCATAATTTATGCAGGTGTCCAGTTCGGATTATAATGGTGCACAATTCGTAGCATGGATTACATGGACCAGATCAGAGGCTGCTGCATGTCAAGGTATCCACTGTCATTTTAGCCCCAAAAGGTTTTAGGTCCAGCTCCAAGGAGCAATTTGGAGTCACATGAGAATCTACCAAAGGTGTATTGCAGGGTTCAGGGTTCAAGTATCCCAACTATCTACAAAAAGTGCATCAAAGGGACAGCATACAGGTATCCTAAAACAAAACTTAAATGTACCATTTATACTCGAATATAAGTCGACCCGAATTAACATACTTATTGAATGATTAACATACTTATTGAAAGAAAACAGAGACAAACCAATAAAAAACATGGACTGGAATAAATACGAAAAATATAGAAAACAAGCAATGAACTAGAAGGAATGAAAAGGAGGATCCTGGGAAACCAAACAAAATGGAGACCAACAAACAAGAAAAGACAATATAAATATTTGAATATATCCATGAAGAGTAGAAAACGGAAGACAAAAAACTTTTATCCCTTCCCCCTCTTTTATTCTCCTTTTTTCTTTTCTTTTCTCTTCTTACTCTCTTTCTTTTCCCCATAAAATTCTCTATATCTTTACTTACTATTATCCCTTGTTCTTTTCTTTTTCTTTTTCCCTTCTTCTTTCCCCCCTGCTTTCTTTTTTCCCTATATATATCTTTTATGTAAAGTGTTTAAAATCTGAATAAAAATTATTTTTAAAAACTAAAATAAATAAGTCGACCCGAATATAAGCCGAGGCATCTAATTTTACCACAACAAAACTGAGAAATCACTGATGCAAGTATAAGCCGAGGGTTGGAAATTACAGAAATGAAAATAGAAACCAATAAAATTACATTAATCGAGGCATCAGTAGGTTAAATGTTTTTGAATATTTACATCAAGCTCTAATTTAAGATAAGACTGTCCAACTCTGATTAAATCATTATTCTCATCTTCTTCAATGTAAATGTGCTTACATATCCTTTTAATAACAATAGAGTAAAATAATACATGTAATAATACATACATACATACAGGAAAATAATACATGTAATAATAAATAGAGTAAAATAATAAATGCAATAATAATAATAATAATAAGATCAGAGAGAAATAATAAATGTAATAATAATAATAATAATAATAATAATAATAATAATAAAGTAGAGTAAAATAAATGTAATACAGTAGAATCTCACTTATCCAAGCCTCGCTTATCCAAGCTTCTGGATTATCCAAGCCATTTTTGTAGTCAATTTTTTCAATATATTGTGATATTTTGGTGCTAAATTCGTAAATACAGTAATTACAACATAACATTACTGCATATTGAACTACTTTGTCAAATTTGTTGTATAACATGATGTTTTGATGCTTAATTTGTAAAAGCATAACCTATTTTGATGTTTAATAGGCTTTTTCTTAATCTCTCCTTATTATCCAACATATTCGCTTATCCAACATTCTGCTAGCCCGTTTATGTTGGATAAGTGAGACTCTACTGTAATAATAATAAGATCAGAGTGAAAAAATAAATGTATTAATAATAATAATAAAAATAGAGTAAAATAAATGTAAGAGTAGCAACAATAATAGAGTACAACAATACATGTAATAATAATAGAGTAAAATAATAAATGGAATAATACCAATAATAATAGAGAAAAATAATAAATGTACCATATATTCTAGAGTATAAGCTGACCCAAATATAAACCAGCCAGGATCCTCACCCGAGTATAAGCAAGGGGGGCTTTTTTAGTCCTAAAAAAGTGCTAAAAAACTAGGCTTATACTCGAGTATATACAGTATTTTGTTGTGGAAATGAAGATAGACATCACCCACATTCACATTGTTGTTGTAATGGTGGGGAGAAAAATAAAGATTTCATTTGGAGTTATTGTTGTTACAACAGCAGCAACAACAGGACTGGAGAAATTCAACGTGGTAAATCTGAACCTTAAGGAAATCAAAGTATCTTACTCCGGACTACTTCATAGAAAGGGTAGAGCATGTATATTGGCCGGAGCTCCTTATACGAAAAGTGGAATAAATATAAAAAAGAAATAAACAAAACACTTAAAAGTCCTTAGTCATGTATGCTGCAATACACTCATTTAGGTAGGTCATCTTACCCAGAAGATCCAATGCTTTTGCACACCGCAAGGAGAGGTCTCTTCTCAGCAAAGTTGTCGCACTTCTGAGGACCTGTTGCAAAGACACACAGAGTTAATAATGAGTTATTTATAAAACTCACAATAATCTTTGAATTTAAAGATACAGGATGGATAATCACCAATATCTACCCCACCAGATAGGTCTGGGTTGCATCTCTATTAAAAGGTCAAGGGACTTACAAAATTGTTAGCAACTGAGGAAGGAATGCACAGTTTTATATAACTACTGATTACTTTTATTTATAAAATAAATATCATGCGCTTCATTATAAAAATAATTCCACAGCAGAGTTTATATTCAAAAATATAGATTTACCAGCCCAAGCTCATGCTCACAACTGAGGTAAATGTCTCCAAGATCATGTATTAAATACTCTAATGAGGCATTTATATTACACTTTAAAATGACAAAGGCATTAGACATAAAAACCACATATACATCCATCTCAAAAGCACTGCCAAAATTGAGGAAAATAAGCCAGAACAATACACCTGGAAGTTGGCAGATAGGGGAAATGGGTGTATTATAATATCTTAAGTTATAACATTTTAAACTGTGACACTTAAAACATTAAAACATTGTAACAAATGTTTCAATTATTAATGTTTAAATAATAAGGTTTTCAGTTACAGTAGAGTCTCACTTATCCAACACTCGCTTATCCAACGTTCTGGATTATCCAACGCATTTTTGTAGTCAATGTTTTCAATACATCGTGATATTTTGGTGCTAAATTCGTAAATACAGTACACAGCATTACTGGGTATTGAACTACTTTTTCTGTCAAATTTGTTGTATAGCATGATGTTTTGGTGCTGAATTTGTAAAATCATCACCTAATTTGATATTTAATAGGCTTCTCCTTAATCTCTCCTTATTATCCAACATATTCGCTTATCCAACATTCTGCCGGCCCGTTTATGTTGGATAAGTGAGACTCTACTGTACTGTAAAGTACATTTATGAAGATTAAAGTCAAAGCTTTGTAAAGGTGAAGAAACCACATTCTGTTGAGTCACTATTACCACTACAGTAGACCCCTTAAACCCCCTAAATTTACATAAGTGTTGGTTGATTTGCAAACTGATTCAATGGGTTTACTCTGGTTGGGCTTTAAAGTTTCTGAAAAGACAAATGAAACAAACCCCACTCTTTGAAAATTTAAAGCACTGGGTATTATTCACAATTTTGTTTGCTTTCCTTTAGAAACCAGGTTATTTGTCCAACTAAAAGTATTGCCGAAAAGCCATTCCTCTCAAAGCTTGATTTGCAATTTAACTACAGACTTCTAAAATGCATTAATCTGAAATAATCTGACGAGAGAGAGAAAAAAACATTAACATACAAGAGACAGATTTTTCATTCAACAGTCCTCGAGAAGATTAAAGAGCCCGGGAACAATTTGCGCACTTAAAAGGTTTGCCAATCATCTATGGAGCCGCTGCCTCCTCTCAAATCATGGCTTGGTTTATTCAACATTAACTGACTCACAGTGTCCGTTTCATCATCAGTGCTTTTGGCACTATGGGAAGTGACCTGTTGTCACATTAACGCTATAGGAAGTGACCTGTTGATAAACATCAGAAGCCCTTAAAAACACTTGGGTGACCAATTGTCACTTACCACAAGCCAGGTCAAATTGCATCTAAAATCTAAGCATAAAGGAGTTAAATCCAAGCAACCCTCACTTCAAGGTAATTTGCTTCAGAGTCCTTTATTTATACAGGGCCAGGCTGTGGCGCAGGCTGGTGAGCAGCCTGCTGCAATAAATCACTCTGATCATGAGGTCATGAGTTCGAGGCCAGCCCGTGGTGGGATGAGCACCTGTCAATTAAAAATAAAAAATAGCCCCTGCTCATTGCTGACCTAGCAACCCGAAAGATAGTTGCATCTATCAAGTAGGAAATAAGGTACCACTTATAAAAGTGGGGAGGCAAGTTTAACTAATTTACGACGTTGGAATGAGGAAGTGCCGTCAGAGTGGATGATTAAGCAGCTGCTCCCCCCTGCGGCCAGAAGAAGGTTAAATTGCCTCTGCGTCTGTCTGTCTATTGTCTCTGTCTCGGTTCAATGTGTTTATGGGCATTGAATGTTTGCCCTATATGTACATAATGTGATCCGCCCTGAGTCCCCTTCGGGATGAGAAGGGCGGAATATAAATACTGTAAATAATAAATAATAATAATTTAACCTACTGATGCCTCAAATAATGCAATTTTATTAATCTCTATTTTATTTTTGAAATTGACCCATAGCTGCTGCATTTCCCACCCTCGTCTTATACTTGAGTCAATAGGTTTTCCCAGTGTCTGTGGTAAAATTACGTGCTTATACTCAAGTATATACGGTACAGTAGAGTCTCACTTATCCAAGCCTCGCTTATCCAAGCCTCTGGATAATCCAAGCCATTTTTGTAGTCCATGTTTTCAATATATCGTGATATTTTGGTGCTAAATTTGTAAATACAGTAATTACAACATAACATTACTGCGTATTGAACTACTTTTTCTGTCAAATTTGTTGTATAACAAGATGTTTTGGTGCTTAATTTGTAGAATCATAACCTAATTTGATGTTTAATAGGCTTTTCCTTAATCCCTCCTTATTATCCAAGTTATTCGCTTATCCAAGCTTCTGCCGGCCCGTTTAGCTTGGATAAGTGAGACTCTACTGTATTCTTTTTTGCATATTTTAGATGCTCTGCTGTTTTTGGGTAGTTTTCCCTAACATCACAGAACAACCCTTACAGAAAGCACACAACGACGACAAATGAAGCAGTAAATCATAATTTCAGAACAGAAACCAATGGCACTCAAGTTTAAATGCTCACGCTGATAAACATCTTAACAAAATTAGACAACGAACTTCAACAAAAGATGCCCATTTTTTTTCATTAGAAGAGATTCTTGCTACGAGTTGCTTTGTCCATAGAAGCAAATACCTTTGCTATACACACTGCTCCCTGCAAATATTTAACAGGAGAGGGTTTCCTAGTGACATGGAAGAGAGAGGGAAAGGAATTTAATCCTTTCATGTTAGAGTGGATTACAGGTTTTATTTTTAATATATAAAAATTGTGTTTGTTTCATATGTGCAACTTGCTGCTGCGACACACCTGCCCTGGACAGTGTGTTTAACCCAATGCCAAATGGCAATTTGTGCGGAATTTCCCCCTAAGCCCACAGCTCCCGCCAAATCCATCAAATCAAAAGGTATGGAAATCCTGTTGTGGAGGCCTTTTTTCCCTCTTAAACTCCCTTTTATTCCAAATCCTTTTAATTCTGTCATAACACTATTGCATTTAACTCTCTAACCCGGCCCACCCCCTCGCCCACCAAAAGCTGAAAATCCTGATAAACCACACAATTAAAGTAATGAAAACTGTCTCCCCTGCCAATGAGGCGCCACCTCCTTCGCAATTCCGTTTAGTGGAATCATTAAAAAAAAACGGGGGGAAAGGAAAGCGGGAGAGAGGTCTGTCATCATTCAGCCTATCTGAAATGAACACAAAACATAATGAAAGTTTCCATTAAGCAGCAGGAATTTCACAAGCTTTGTCAGACCGAGCCATTCTCAATTAGAAGTAAAGAGGGAGGGGGAACACATATTAAGGCCTCGCCAAGAATGGTTTACGGCATTTTCACACTGCTGGCCTGGTCTATCCATCCAGTAACATGAGATGAGAACTCAGGATGTTGTGGACTTCTACTGCTTGGGACTTGCAGATGGGGAATACTGTTTTACATTTTCTCTCCATTAAAACCAAACTGACCTTGCAAGGAAGAAACAGGGTTGGGGTAGAACCTTTCACTCCACAAGCATTGTACTTGTATTTATTATTTACTAGCTTGGGGACCTGGCGGTGCCCGGGTCTTTTGAGAAACCTGTGTGCCAAGTTTGGCCCAGATCTGAAGTCGGCTGGGTTCAGTGCTGTCTGTATAAGGGTGAACTACAACTCCCAGAGCCAAAGGAGAATCACCCCGATACCCTGCCTGTATGCTCAGTTGGACATGATGAGGCAGTGTGCCAAGTTTGGCCCAGATACAAAGTCGGCTGAGTTCAGTGGTGTCTCTTTAAGGGTGAACTACAATTCCCAGAGCCAAAGGACAATCACCCTGAAACCTTGGGTGTGTGCTCAGTTGGGCATGATGGGGCAGTGTGCCAAGTTTGGTCCAGATCCAAAGTCGGCTGGGTTCAGTGCTGTCTGTTTAAGGGTGAACTACAACTCCCAGAGCAAGAAGTGAGTGAAGCTACTTGGTCCATCCTCCCCCAATCTGCTCCAGGACGGAAAGGGGTTCATGGGGGTTGTGTGTGCCAAGTTTGGTCCAGTTCCATCACTGCTGGGCTTCGCAGTGGCCTGTGGGAGTTGTAGTGATTGAAAGTACTACAAATCCCATCACCCATGGTCCATGGTCCCGGAAATGGCACCAGGGCGTACAGTGCATCATGGGGATGAAGTGTGCCAAGTTTGTCCAGATCCATCATTCTTGGTGGTCTCAGTGGCCTGTGATAGTGGCGGCCAATCAGAAAGCTGGCACATACACCGCTGTCTGCCGCACACATACCCACATACAAACACTGACTTTTATAATACAGTAGAGTCTCACTTATCCAACGTTCTGGATTATCCAACACATTTCTGTAGTCAATATTTTCAATATATCATGATATTTTGGTGCTAAATTCATGAATACAGTAATTACTACATAGCATTGATGTGTAATGAACTACCTTTTCTGTCAAATTTGTTGTATAACATGATGTTTTGATGCTTAATTTGTAAAATCATAACCTAATTTGATGTTCAATAGGCTTTTCCTTAATCCCTCCTTATTATCCAAGATATTCGCTTATCCAAGCTTCTGCCGGCCCGTTTAGCTTGGATAAGTGAGACTCTACTATATGAACAAAATTAAAAGCATATATGAACACCACCAACAAAACAGATAAAACAAAACAGATTAAAAACAATAATACAATATAACACAATAATAATAAAATAGAATGGTAAAATGATATAAGGCAGAGACCACCACTAATGGATAAAATTGGGGGGGGGGCGGTCAAGATAGAAGTGCAAAGATATGTAGTTGTAAGACCATTTAGTAAAGTGACTGGACAAAGTGCTGAAGTGTTCTCTAGGAGAATTAGGGGAGAGGTGGAGGTCAAGTTTTTTCCAATAAAGGAGCAGAATAAAGTGCAAAATAATGTGATGTGGGGAGGATGAGAAGCAGCAGTCAGGAGGCTTGTTGTCGTGCATTTCGTGAGTAGTCAGTCTCTCCCCTCCTGACATCCCCGTTGTCTCAGCACAATAAGAGGGTTTCACGAGACCAGTAGCTCTCTTTGCAACGGTGTAGTAACGGTAAGGTTGCAGACCACATTTTAGTTCTTGGGGACCACTGGTGGTCCGCAGACCACAGGTTGGGAACCACTGCTCCAAACTAACCTAGTGCCCTCAGGTGCCATAATATTCTTCTATCATTTTGGCTCAAGGAGCAGACAACTGTCATGGGGCAACCCCAATGCTAGGATGCTAAGGAAGGCAGCGTGAAAAGAGCCTCACTTGCTTGTTCTAAGAAGTGAGTTCTGTTTCCATAAGACGATAATTACTAACACCACAGAGTCCATAAATTTTTAATATTGGGAAAAGGCTTCCAAGACAAAGCTGAAAAGCAAGTAAAGGAAAATGTATAAAATATAAAAAAGTTACTATGTGGCAAGCGTGATTATATATTTGACAATAAAGTTAGGATCAAAGTTCAGGTGGAACGGTCCAGTTAAAAAAAGAATTCATGCACTGATTTCATTAGAACTTTTGAACATATTTTAATGCATAGCTCTCAAAAATTATGGGCTATAATTTGCCTTCAAGGTCTGTGCAGGGCTGCCTTCACTGTTCCACCTTTGAACCAGAAATATATCAGTTAAGTAGTACTGTTTAATAAGCCAAGACCCACCTAGCTCCATCTTTGGCTGCCTAAAAGCTGGAACTGCTGGGTCACCTACTATGTTAAGTTTGTGTAGTACATCTGCTAAAGAATTACTTTTGTATTAAGCGACTGGAAAACCACACAGCCACCCAAGCTGCTTGACCACATACAAGGAGTTTAACATCTGCCTTCTTTTACCGAGCAACCTAAATAATTATTATTACTTTATTTAACACAGAGAGACATGCTAAGTCAGCCCTTGAGGTTACTTTTAAAATATATTCTTTTAAAAAGCACTGTTACAGACGAGAGCAACACAAATGCTGTGCAACTTGGAATAAAATCCAAGGCCATGTGAGATGTTTCAATTCGCACCATTATTTTGAGCTTGAAGAGCAGCTGGGAGACCATCGCTCCTCCTTGTTTCCACAGGGTTTGAAAAACAAAGCATTTCCTTTTTTCAGTGAACAAAT
The DNA here is from genome assembly GCF_035594765.1 of Anolis carolinensis. NCBI lineage: Eukaryota > Metazoa > Chordata > Lepidosauria > Squamata > Anolidae > Anolis > Anolis carolinensis. Next base: position 18,053,204 of record NW_026943818.1, read on the forward strand.
GGATGGATTAATGCAGGGGAAAAGGCAGAATAGATGCACAATGCTCTTCAATTAGTATCAGAAGGAAGCCTCCTCTGCCTGGAAGTACTTTCAATAAACTGTCTATCACTTCAACGTAACACGTGACACAATACTTCTCTAAATTCTCCAAAACATCCCAATCCCAGGCAGATGCATGAGACTTCTGGAATTTAGGTTAGGGGGGAAAGAGGATATAAAGTCATACAGAGTGTCAAGAGTCAGACGCCAGTTAACATACAAAACAGAGTTTATTCCGAAGATATGCCAGAAAATAACATAAACACAGGAAATATCCTTGAAACACTTCACTTTTCAGTGTTTCGAGAGTAGATTGGACAATAATAACTCAAAAAACGAGCCACGCTAATTTCCCATGCTGGCAATCAATAAAAAACTAAATAACGCTTCAATTCAGCTTTGGAAAACAAATAGAGTTAATTGCTGGAAAATAAACAAACTAGAAAAGCAATAAAGCTGCTTCCACAGTGCAGATAAGCCGAAAGCCCCAAAGGGATGATGAATAGCCGTCGTCAGAGGAATCCAAGGTCAGGTCAGGAGGCAGCAGAAATTCCGAAAGACAAACCAATAGTCAGAAGCCGGGAGTAGCCGTCAGTCAGAGGGTGTAGACAGAAGCCAGGTCAAATCCAATCCAAAGTCCGAAGAGGGTGCAGTCATCCAAAACAGGTCCACGATAAAACACAGCGAGAGCCAAGCTAGGTGATATCAGCAGATTCAAATCATAGTCCAAGTCCAGTCTTCACAGAGATCCCAATGGCGCCTCAGCAACACCTTGCCACACGCAAAGTGAAGTGGCCAAACATTCACATTTTATTCCCCTTCCTCCTGGGTGACCAAACACTCACACCCAAACACCAGGTATCCCAAATCTACTCAGAGTCTGAACTCCACACAGCTAGAGCTCGTGGATCTGGAGTACCTAGCAATTCGTCGGAGTCCCAATCATCCTGCCCACACTTAGCCCCATGAACACTTAAAGAACCATCCTCCCTTCTCCAAGCATCCCAATTGGGATCAGCTCCTGCAGAAACCCCAGGTTCAGAAGTATCCATAGGCCCCAAATCCCCAGACATCCCTGGTGGCTGTGCCCATTCAGTGCCCGCTTCCCCAGCCACCACCTGTTCCTCAGCATCCATCTCCCCATCTGAATCTTCCTCAGAAGATCCCCCATATCGCTCTCTAAGTCGCTTCCTGCGCAACTCCTCCAGTGAACCCTCATCACGAGGGTTTTTTCTTCCTCTTCGAATTCCATCACCATCAACCATAATCCCCGAAGGCGCAGTCACAACACAGAGCATATAGAAAGTAGGTGGCAAAGTTGTTCTCCTCTCCATAACACTAGAACCCTGTTGAAACTGAATAGGAGAGGTTCAAGAGAGACAAAAGGACATCCCTCTTTACACAGCACATACCGTATATACACGAGTATAAGCCGACCCGAATATAAGCCGAGGCACCTAATTTTACCACAAAAAAACTGGGAAAACATTGACTCCAATATAAGCCGAGGGTGGTAAATTTCAGAAATAAAAATAGATACCAATAAAATTACATTAATCGAGGCATCAGTAGGTTAAATGTTTTTGAATATTTACATAAAGCTCAAATTTAAGATAAGACTGTCCCAACTGTGATCAATTCATTATTCTCATCTTCTTCAATGTCAATGTGCTTATGTAGCCTTTTAATAATAACAGAGTAAAATAATACATGTAATAATAATAATAATAGAGTAAAATAATACAAGTAATAATAGAGTAAAATAATAAATGCAATAATAATAATAATAAGATCAGAGTGAAATAATAAATGTATTATTAATAATAATAAAATAGAGTAAAATAAATGTAATAGTAGCAACAATAATAGAGAAAAATAATAAATATAATACAGTAGAGTCTCACTTATCCAAGACTTGCTTATCCAAGCTTCTGCATTATCCAAGCCATTTTTGTAGTCAATGTTTCAATATATCATGATATTTTGGTGGTAAATTCGTAAATACGGTAATTAGAACATAACATTACTGCATATTGAACTACGTTTTATGTCAAATTTGTTGTATAACATGATGTTTTGGTGCTTAATTTGTAAAATCATAACCTAATTTGATGTTTAATAGGTTTTTCCTCAATCCCTCCTTATTATCCAAGATATTCGCTTATCCAAGCTTCTGCCGGCCCATTTAGCTTGGATAAGTGAGACTCTACTGTAATACCAATAATAATAGAGAAAAATAATAAATGTACCATATATTCTTGAGTATAAGCTGACCCAAATGTAAACCAACCAGGACCCTCACCCGAGTATAAGCCGAGGGAGGCTTTTTCAGTCTTAAAAAAAGGGCTGAAAAACTAGACTTATACTTGAGTATATACAGTAGTTCAACTGTGGAATTAGCTGCCACAAAATGTAGCATTGACAGCCAACTTGGACAGCTTTAAAGGGGACTGGATAAAGCTAAAGCTATGGAGGATAAGGCAGATATCGGTGCTTACGATGGGGAATGTGTCTTGCCTCCGAAATTGGAGGTAAATAGCGCATAAGAGCAGAAGGGTGCTGTTGTGCTTACATGCTGCTTGAGTGCTACCTGTAGCATTGGATTAGCCACTGTAGGAACAATGCTGGTCGACATAGGCCTCTGGTCTGATCCAGAGTAAAAACTCTTACGCAGGGCAGTCCAAGAAAACACATGAGAGCAGCAGCACGCGCTGTAGCAGAACCTGCCCTGTCAGATCAAGTGAGGGATATTTCTCCAAGCCAAGGCACAAAGTAAGTTCTATACACAGAGGCTGCTTTATGTTCCTAAGAACTGACATCAAAAGGATTACGGTGCTTTAGCAGCATAGCTGACAAACTATTAAGCCATGATGTTGAAACAGCCACCGAGTTAAAAGCCGGAGCTTTTCCTTTCACACCTGGGAATGAGTTGCTTATCTCGGGCTAGGATCTCTTTCCAGGAACACGCCAAATCCGTCCACTGGCAGCCCTCACGTCCAAGCCTACTTTTTTAAAATAGCTCCCCAGTAAAAGGGTGTTTCAGCACCACTGATGGCTATCGGCTCCTGCTTTACAAAAACCTCTTTTATTCCTCTTCCAATACCGGTTCATGCATTGGCTACCCAAGGCCTCCTGTTACAAGCTTTACTTTCATCCCATTCCAGATACTGGTCAATAACGCATCTGGTTGCTTTTAATCAAAGATTGAACTTTTTACCAAGCTATGAAAAGAGAAACCATTTAGAAAAATCATTTACATGCCTGCTCAGAAGTAAACCTATTCGGTTTAACTGAATTTACTCATAGTTAAATAGGGACAGAACTGAAGTCAGAAATACTTTAATGAGAACTGATTAGAACTGCCTGCTCATTTAGCAAACAGAACTGTTGAGCATCAAATCTCTCTATATATAAAAGAGTGATGGCATCACGGCAATCCACAAAACAACAAAACTACAGGCCCCCCAACCTCGAAATTTGACAACACAACCCATCATCCACGCCTCTAGGTTGATACAACAAAAAGAAAAGAAAAATAAAGTCCTAATTTGAGAGGAATAATTGCTTTTATCCAATTGCTGCCAGTTAGAAGGCTAAGCTCCTCCAACTTGGTCTTCAAGCAACACAATAAAAAATAATAAAAAACACTAAAAATTAATACAATAAAATACTATAATAACAGAAAATAACTAAAAATAATACAAGAAAATAATCAAATATAATAAATAAAAATATAGCTTACAATAAAATTAATTAAAAATGCAAATAACGTCAAATAAAAATTACACAAAAATTTTTAACCAATACCACCACCACTTTGCCACAGCAACGCGTGGCCGGGCACAGCTGGTCATTTATAAAAATTAACAAAACAAGGGGAAGGTAATTTACCAAGTTTAGTTGGTTATCATCGTTATCCTATGTAAACATCTCTGGATGTTGGCACTTGAATGAGACAAGAATTCTGAGTGAGAGAAACACTCAGTCAAGGCCAAGAGCTGTTTAAACACATATCAAATGGCTCGTGATACCTCATAAATGTTTTGAACAAGCCTAAAGATCCGCGGGGCTCACCACTGCTTCAAATTTAATTCTATGCTGGATTAGATTTGTCAACCAGCCCGTATTCTACCAGTTCAGTTACTCCACAATGACTCATACACATTAAACAAAAATGGCTGTGCTCTTTCCAGCTGGTTCAACACTCAGATTGTGTGAGCATGTGAAAGCAGTTACAATACTTCTTTGTCCTAAAACTGGGGAGGAAGCCTCTGAAATGGTCAGCAGACAATTGAAGGGGGTGATTAATTCACAGGAACCTGTACTTACTGATCTGTGGCGATGGGAGGACTCGGGCAGCACGAACGGGGCCGTGTCGGATGGAGTAGAGTTCCTGAGCCTCCCCGCTTATCTGAGTAACAAAACAAAAGACATACACCTTAGCAAAGACCACTTCTTGTTTTGAGAAAACTGGAAAAGTAAATGAGCAGATGCTTTAAATGTCTTATCCAAGAAAACACATTTTTCTCTTATTTTAAGCAAATATTGTAAAACATATAAAAATATATCCCCCAATAGAAAGCACAGTCAGGCCAACAGAAAAATTAATTGTTAAGCATTATCCTATTGTAAAGTTCACAACAACATGACAGTGGGGTTTTTTTTTAAATGCCCACTGGCTTACAACTACAGTAGAGTCTCACTTATCCAACACTCGCTTATCCAACGTTCTGGATTATCCAACGCATTTTTGTGGTCAATGCTTTCAACACATCGTGATATTTTGATGCTAAATTCGTAAATACAGTAATTACTACATAGCATTACTGCTTATTGAACTACATTTTCTGTCAAATTTGTTGTATAACATGATGTTTTGGTGCTTAATTTGTAAAATCATACCCTATTTTGATGTTTAATAGGCTTTTTCTTAATCTCTCCTTATTATCCAACATATTCGCTTATCCAACGTTCTGCTGGCCCGTTTATGTTGGATAAATGATACTCTACTGTATTTCTTTGGGTTGCTGTGAGATTTCCAGGCTGTATGGCCATGTTCCAGAAGCATTCTCTCCTGACATTTCACCCACATCTATGGCAGAAATCCTCAGAGGCTGTGAGGTCTGCTGGGATTTAAATACAGTATCTGTGGAAAGTTCAGGTTGGGAGAACGAACTCTAGTCTGAGGCGAGTGTGAATGTTACAACTGATCCAGCTTGTTTAGCATTTAATGGCTTTAAGATTCAAAGCCTGGCTGCTTTCCTGCTTGAAGGAATCCTTTGTTGGGAGGTGTTGGCTGGCCCTGATTGTTTCACGTCTGGAATTCCCCTGTTTTCTGAGTGTTGTTCTTTATTTATTATCCTGATTTTAGAGTTTTTAATACTGGTCGCCAGATTTTGTTCAGGGCAAGCTAACACTTGGGCTGTGGCGCAGGCGGGAGAGCAAGCCAGCTGCAATCAACTGCAATGAATCACTCTGACCAGGAGGTCATGAGTTCGAGGCCGCTCGGAGCCTATGTTTGTTTGTCTTTGTTCTATGTTAAAAGGCATTGAATGTTTGCCTATATTATTATTATTATTATTATTATTATATATGTGTAATGTGATCCGCCCTGAGTCCCCTTCAGGGTGAGAAGGGCGGAATATAAATGCTGTAAATAAATAAATAATAACACTTCCCAACCTGGACATTCCACAGATATATAAACCCCACTTGCCTAGTTTCCAAAAGACCTCACATCTCTGAGGATGCCTGCCATAGATGTGGGCGAAACTTCAGGAGAGAATGCTTCTGCAACATGGACAGACAGCCCTGAATACTCACAGCAACCCAGTGATTTTGGCCATGAAAGCCTTCGACAACTATTGCTCTATTTCTTAGAAACTCTCCATGGGCCAGCAGCTGCTGACTAAAGGAACCAGCATTGGTCTGGGGACAACAATTTCTGCCAAGTGAATTTCCAACCTGAGCTAAATACAGGACCATTAAGAGAAAGAAAATAGGCTATAGTCCACTGAAAATGTGGTAGAATACATTTGTTGGTCTTTAATGGCCACAGGACTTTGTTGGTTTTGCTGCAACAAGCGAACATGATTGGTTGCTTAAGAAATAATGCCTAGATTTCCTGTAAACATTTCCACACAAAACATTTTCAGAACTGTTTAGTAATGAGATGTGATACACAATGTCAAATTCTTGGGGGGAAAGAAAACATTCTAAAGCAGTGTGACAAATTGCTCAGAACTTTGAAACAGATGCAATGAGGTTAAACTTTGAAAAAGCAATCTGCTGACATAAAACAATCTTGAAACAAAGTTCGCAAAATACACTGTTTGCAACATCAGAGACGTAAGCGAGCTGATATAAAGCACTTATAAATTCAGCAACATAGAGCCATGCATACAGCCTAACAGCTTCAGGTGTTGCCATTCTTTGTCTCTCCAATTTCTTCTTGAGTTACACATTTAGGATAGCAACATACACAAGCAAACACAAGTTACATAGAAAGCCCTATATTTTCACTTCTTTAGATACTTCAAGGACATCATTAAAATTTCTACATCATATGAATGAACTTGTTGGTCTGTTATCTTAACTCTTTTAATGTTGATTAGAAAGGATCAGAGACAACATGGCACAGAGGTTGTAATGTTGGGCTATGACGCGGCTTGACAATGAAAACACACTGGGCACTCTCAGTCTCAGAAAACACTTTGTTAGAGTTATCAAAAATTGAAAATGAAGGCACATAACAACAAAAGAAAGGATCAGGATGCTCTATAATGTATTCTTTAATAAATATTGCTTCTATTGAGGACTGTAACAATATTTTCTGCCTAAGGTCTGGTTCTTTTAAATTCACCTTAGTAAGATAATAATAATAATAATAATAATAATAATAATAATAATAATAATAATAATAATAATAATAATAACAACAACCCAAAAGGCCACCCTGCTGGGATCTGCACGCATCATCCGAAAATACATCACACAGTCCTAGACGCTTGGGAAGTTTTCGACTTGTGATTTTGTGATACGAAATCCAGCATGTCTATCTTGTTTGCTGTGTCATACTTTTATAATGATGATGATGATGATGATGTGTTGCTGAAGGCTTTCATGGCCGGGATCACAGGGCTGTTGTGTGTTTTCCGGGCTGCCTGGCCATGTTCCAATAGCATTCTCTCCTGAAATTTTGGCCACATCTATGGCAGGTATCCTCAGAGATGTGAGGTCTGTTGGAATACTTCTGGAACATGGCCAGGAAGCCTGGAAAACACACAACAGCCCCAACAACAACAACAACAACAATAATAATAATAATAACAACAACAACAACAACTTTATTCTTATATCTCGCCACCATCTCCCCGAAGGGACTTGGGGCCGCTCACACAGGGATGAGCCCAACAAAACATAGGTAAAAAACACAGTACATGAATTAAAACAATATCAAACAAAATAAATATAAACAGCATAAAACACATAAAACCCAGCAATTACTTTAAAACCTGGCCGCAAGTACAGCATATGCGAAGGGTGACTAGTGCAGGACTCTAAGTAATAATAATAATAAAAACAATAATAATAATTATAATTATAATAATACCTCACAACCTCTGAGGGTGCCTGCCATAGATGTGGGCGAAACGTCAGGAGAGAATACTTCTGGAACATGGCCACACAGCCCGAAAGACATACAACAACCCAATAATAATAATAATAATAATAATAATAATAATAATAATAATAATAATAATTTATTTTTCTATCCTGCCACCATCTCCCCGAAGGGACTCGGGGCGGCTAACATGGGGCGATGCCCAAAACAAAACAGAATAAAGCAATTACAACGAATATCAAAACATCTAAAATGGCGAGGAGCAGGTATAAAGTGCAATGAGAATTTGTAGACAAGCTGACTAACTGGTGGGACTATTCACTCAAATGTGCACTGGAACATCCACGTTTTAAGGTGCCAGATGGTCATTTCCACAGTTGCTAGCAGTATGAATCTTGTTCTGTCCATCCCTGCTAATATGTTCCCAACCAAGTAAGACAGTTTCTCTAATAAGCTCAGCTTCTCTTCTCTAGCAGAGATAAAGTCCTTCCCATTGCTTACTGTCTGTTATTCCCCTTACCTTATAGGTAGAGACAGCAAGGTTTGAACTTGGGACCTATTTCATGCAAAGAAGTTGATCCGCCCCAAGCTAAGTTCCATTATTTTCAACAGGGAAGAGAGATGGTTACCTATTCCCAACTTAGCAAGCACTTCAGTGACTCCCAAATGGCAGTAAAATATAGATGTGATAAGAAGGACTCAGTAAGGGACTTTAAATTGTCCAGAAAGCACCTGTAGAAAAAAAACGTTCAAGGCTACCGTTCTGGACACGTTTCAGTTCCGCAAGCAAGTCCCCGTTGGAAACTCTCAGGGATTTGTAACTTCCTTTTTCCGCCTTTTGAAAAGGCAAGGGCATTTTTGAGACAGATTTCAAGAATGGAAAATGAGGCTTAAAAGCAGCCTCAGGTGTTTTTTTCCCACCAAAAGACAGATCAACAGCCGTGACTGCAGGCAGGGGACCTGGCAGGTTCACCTCGAGAAAGAGCAACATCACAGGTCTGTCAGTCTGAAATTGCACAAGAAGTGTAAAGAGCGACAACATCAAACCTCAGTATAAGCCTATGCCTTGACTATGTGAGGACAGGAGAACACGGAGGTCCCACTCACATTTTGGAAGAAGAAAAGGAAAGGAATAAGGCAAGGAAAGAATCCCACAAGACTTCAAGGCTAAATGTGAACTGTTGTCTTAATTTCTGATGACAGACTTTGTTGTCTGGGAGCAGACCAGCCCGAATCGCTATAAACAAAAACAAAAAAGAATCCTACTCACTCTTCTTGCTGTGCGAACAAATATTTTCCAACCATAGAAAATAGCTTTCATATGGGGGATTTTTGTTTTTCGCAACAAAGAGGATGGAAAAAGAGAAATGAAGTCAAAACTGGGGTATCATCAAGGGTAAGAAATTGTTGGTTTATTTCTTTTTAACCACAAAGCAGCGGGGAGGGATTTGGATGTTCTGTGTCAGGGACTGAATGCCTTGGCCCATCTTCCTCCCCTAGACTCATCGTTGTAATATAGCAGAGATGACAGTTCAAACACTTGCAAGAATAAGATCTTCTCTTTCAGTCCAAGGGACAATTCAGTTTTTAAAAGTCCATGGGGGCCACATTCAATATTGGCAGATGAAACCAACAGCGAAAGAGTGGTGCCCAAAGTATCAGTGCCTTTCAAAGCAGAGCTCTCACTGCTAGTAGATAAACCATAGGAGTACCATCTTATTGGAGGTTGTAGATATAAATAAATAGAAGCTTTACCACCGTTTCTGAACCAAGATATACCCTGCAGTATAATAAAGTGTCACTCAGGCTTGTGTAACAAGTGACAGTATCTTTACTTCAGTTCAAAAGATCAAACAGGGCAACAATATATATATACAGCAGTCTCTCTGAATTCACACAGAGAACAGAGGGAATAAACAGTCCATTTATACAATCTTTAAACGTGCCTCATTGGTTTCCCCTGACGTTAAGTCCAGTCATGTCTGACTCTGGGGGTTGGTGCTCATCTCCATTTCTAAGCCGAAGAGCCGGCGTTGTCCATAGACACCTCTAAGGCCATGTGGCCATTGGCATGACTGCATGGAGCGCCGTTACCTTCCCGCTGGAGCGGTACCTATTGATCTACTCACATTGGCATGTTTTCGAACTGCTAGGTTGGCAGGAGCTGGGGCTAACAGCGGGCATTCATTGCGCTCCCGGGATTTGAACCTGGGACCTTTTGGTCTGCAAGTTCAGCAGCTCAGCACTTTAACACACTGCGCCACCACCAGGGGCACATTGGCCTTATAAAGGGCCCGGGCTGTGGCACAGGCGGGAGAGCAAGCCAGTGCAATTAACTGCAATGAATCACTCTGACCAGGAGGTCGTGAGTTCGAGCCCCGCTCGGAGCCTATGTTTGTTTGTCTTTGTTCTATGTTAAAAGGCATTGAATGTTTGCCTATATGTGTAATGTGATCCGCCCTGAGTCCCCTTCGAGGTGAGAAGGGCGGAATATAAATGCTGTAAATAAATAAATAAATAAATAAATAAACAGGCTTTGGAAAGTTGGCAGCCATCTCCTTCCTGACTGTTTCCAGTCAGCACTCTCTTCACTCTCCGAGGCTAAAGTGGCAGTTAAAACTGTTTGTCTCAGCAGAAAGCTAGAGACAGTAGCCAATCAGAATTCTGGCTCCTGGCTGACTTAGCCAATCAGCTGTCGACACATGCCTTTCCAGTCAACCCATTACATTATGGTGCCTGTTTACAAATCCTCACACATCTGAGAAGAGAGGAGACCTATGCAAATTTTAGAGGAGCATTTTATCTCCACATTTCTCTCTCTAGTTCCCTTTATTCCCTCGTGGCTGTCTGCATGGGACAATGTGACACAGAGTCTCTGGCACAAGGCTTTGAAATGAGGCCGGCTGTCCAATCTGGTAGAAAAGCCGAACACAATCTCTCCAACTGGGCAAGGCCTTGCCTGAGTGGAAGGGCAGGCAGGAGAGACACTTTAATTTTCCAAATTAGAGAAGTGATCCTCATTATTTCAGCAGCCAGGGTTTGAAAGGCGCCACCGAAAATTGTAGGAGTCTCCACGAAGCCTTGAAATTTGGCAACCCTAATAATCCGAGTTGACAAACGGCAATTGTTACTGCTTTTCTGCGCAGCTGATGAAACCCGCTCCCAATTTTAATGTTCTCTGAATGGAAGACAATGACAGGACCTTTGTTTTTTTAAAACACTTTCTCCAGACAAGTGAAAAGAACGAAGCTGTTAGTTAAGTGTAAGAAAAAACTCACTCTTACTACAAATGTAATGAAGGTTTTGTGGAATCGTATTTCATCGATATGACCTTTCTCCAAAAATAAGTCACCGAAAACTCTCTTTAGGGAGGCACCACTACTTATTAACCAGATTCTTCACTTTCCCAGCCCAAATCTTATTTCCACGGTTACCCTACACCTCGCCTTAGACAAAACACTCTCTTCACAGGAATATTACTAACTTATTGTAAAACTGAATGCCACTCAGTATTGTGACATCTTAATAATAATAATAATAATAATAATAATAATAATAATAATAATACAAATGCAACTAAGGCCAAGATCGAAAAATCAGCTGATGACCCAAAATGCAGACTCTGCAAGGAAACCGACCAAACCATTGATCATATCCTCAGCTGCTGTAAGAAAATTGCACAGACAGACTACAAACAGAGGCACAACTACGTGGCCCAAATGATCCATTGGAACTTATGCCTCAAGTACCACCTCCCAGCAGTGAAGAACTGGTGGGATCAGAAACCTGCAAAAGTATTGGAAAATGAGCACGCAAAGATACTGTGGGACTTCCGAATCCAGACTGACAAAGTTCTGGAACACAACACACCAGACATCACAGTTGTGGAAAAGAAAAAGGTTTGGATCATTGATGTTGCCATCCCAGGTGATAGTCGCATTGATGAAAAACAACAGGAAAAACTCAGGACCTCAAGATTGAACTTCAAAGACTCTGGCAGAAACCAGTGCAGGTGGTCCCAGTGGTGATGGGCACACTGGGTGCCGAGCCAAAAGATCTCAGCCAGCATTTGGAAACAATAGACATTGACAAAATTACAATCTGCCAACTGCAAAAGGCCACCCGACTCTGATCTGCACGCGTCATCCGAAAATACATCACACAGTCCTAGACACTTGGGAAGTGTTCGACTTGTGGTTTTGTGATACGAAATCCAGCATATCTATCTTGTTTGCTGTGTCATAATAAAATAATAAGTTTATTTATATCCTGCCTCCATCTCCCCCGAAGGGGACTCGGGGCGATTTACAGCAAAATCAAAATACAAGTAATGATTAAATATGACACATCAAAGGACAACAACAGAAACCAATAATAAATATACACAATAGGCGAAAAAACACAAACACAAAATTGTAGGAGTCTCCATGAAGCCTTGCACATCTTCTGTGCAAGTGCAATAGTAAAAATAATTGACAATAACTGGAACATCCTCTCCTCCATCCCAGTGGTGTTTTCTTCTTCTTCTTCTTCATCTTCTCTGATTCATATGTTATTTGAGTGATTATATTGCTTCTGTTTATGTGATTGTTTTAGTCAACTGTTATGTTTTTTTTTATTCTTATAGCGTTTTATAGTGTTTTCAGTGTTTTATTGTACAATGTTTTATGCTGATTTTATATTGGAAACCGCCCTGAGTCCCTTTCGGGAGAGAGGGCGGTATACAAATAAACTTTTACTTACTACTTACTTACATTTGAACATGGCTAACTCATAAGAGAAAGCCATCTTGAGCATAGGCTTGAAGCAGAAACCACTCCTAAATGTTTTTTTTTTTTTTTTGTCGTGACATGGACTTCCAAATACAGTAGAGTCTCACTTATCCAACATTCGCTTATCCAACATTCTGGATTATCCAACGCATTTTTGTAGTCAATGTTTTCAATACAATCATGATATTTTGGTGCTAAATTCGTAAATACAGTAATTACTACATAGCATTACTGCATATTGAACTACTTTTTCTGTCAAATTTGTTGTATAACATGATGTTTTGGTGCTTAATTTGTAAAATCATAACCTGATGTTTAATAGGCTTTTCCTTAATGCCTCCTTATTATCCAACATATTCGCTTATCCAACATTCTGCCAGCCTGTTTATGTTGGATAAGTGAGACTCTACTGTATGAGATAGAAGAAGGAAGGAGGAACAGGAGTTTTAATTACACGAAAATCCCACAATACTCAACTCATGAAGCGTGTGTTATACTGCCTGTTTGATTTCATTCCACAAACACTTAATTTTCTTTTTTTCTTTTTTAATGGCTTTTAACCTTCCCACCCACACTTTCCCCTGGAAAGAAATTTAGTTAAAAGCTGAAAAAAAGAGCTTCCTCTTCTAGTATATCATAGATTAAGACGCCACACTTTTTTTTTTTTTTTTAAAGTCTCCCAAGCTGTTCCTGAGGCCCAACCGTTACCGGCGTCCTTTGAAGCCAATCTAAATGGGATATTCCATTTGCAAGTAACACTTTGGTAGTCAAAAGATCTTACTCTGAGGGGATTTAATGCAAAACCACTCAGACTGTAGAGAGAGACACCATCAGAAAGGAAGGGCCGAGAAGTGTTTCCAAGCCCCATGTAACACCATTATGGAGGGTGTTGGCTTAGGAACTGTCATAAACACTTCATAATCACTCAGACACAAACTGGGTTGCCTGGAGCACATTAGTTTATTAAGTGCTGAATAGGTGTCCGACCAAACAGAGGACAAAAGCACAACCCTCTAGATAAAAGCGAGATTTAGCATGGCACACCAAAGGAAAGCGCTGGAGCTCCAGAGGCCATTTTAAGGGGAAGGTAGCCAGGATTTCTAAACACAGAAACCGAAAAAGGAAGGCGCAGCACAGAATTATGAAGGGCAGATAATGAGATGACAAGCTATTGACATACATTTACGTTAGGTATATATCTTACTCCAGGGTGAACCCCAAATGTACAGGAGCTAATGGCAAGTGGCGGGGCTGTGGCGCAGGCTGGTGAGCATCCTGCTGCAATAAATCACTCTGAGGTCATGAGTTCAAGGCCAGCCCGTGGCAGGGTGAGCACCCGTCAATTAAAAAATAAAAAATAGCCCCTGCTCATTGCTGACCTAGCAACCCGAAAGATAGTTGCATCTATCAAGTAGGAAATAAGGTACCACTTATAAAGTGGGGAGGCAAATTTAACTAATGAGGAAGTGCTGTCACAGTGGATGATGAAGCAGCTGCTCCCCCTTGTGGCCAGAATCGAACATCCCCTCAGGAGAAGGTTAAATTGCCTCTGCGTCTGTCTCTGTCTCGTTTCTATGTGTATATGGGCATTGAATGTTTGCCCTATATGTATATGTTTGGTTGTGCATTTAAGTAAATCAGATCTAATCAGATCTAATTTGCCAAATAGTCACTGTTGAATGTTTATAGGTTGAATGTTTTTATGTTAAATGTTTTTATATTGTGGAATGATATTTTAAATTGTAAGTCGCTTGGAGCACTCTGGTGGAGAGCAACTAATTAAGAAATAAAGTGAAGTGAAGTATATAATGTAATCCGCCCTGAGTCCCCTTCGGGATGAGAAAGAAGGGCGGAATATAAATACTGTAAATAAATAAATAAGTGCAGAGAGATGGAGCCAGTCTGCACCGTTATATAAGCTCCAGGGTCTTTGCAATATCTGGGGTGGAAGTAGAACTTGTTATTGAACAGGCAAAATGATCAAGGAAGGGACTGATAAAAGTGAAAAAGCTTAAACATGCGGCTTTTAAACCAAGACCAAAGAACATGTCCTCCAACAGCTGTTGTAACTGGAACTCCTATTTACCTTTGCTAACAGCTACGCTAAGCATAAATGAACATAAATGGGGAAGAACATGTTTCCAACTTCTGTCTGAAACTGTGTTCCAGAGAGGCCCAAGATTCTATGCAACTCACTGGGATTTCCTACGTTAAAAGGCTAGATATAATGAATCCCTTCCAGGAAGAAGACAGAGCTCTCCCTCCAAAGAAGGAGAATTTCATGTTCTTCAAAATCTAAACAGAGTGTCTCTCTGCAAAAATCCAACACGAACATTTTTGATGAATGGAGCGTACATCCCAGAATTCTTTACTATCTGCAGGGGTCCATGAGCAGACAAGTGGTACAGAAAGGATTCCCAAAGGCAGAAGGCTGTTTCACTTGAGTGCCAACTCACGAAACAGGATCTGAAACATCATTCTTGGCTATCCGCCTCTTTCTTCCAAATCATCTGTAGAATTCCACTGTGGCAGCAATTATTAAGGCTGCCAGTCTGGTTTTTAGCTCAGTATCTTAGCGACACCTAATGCTCATTCTCCAAAATGACAGTTTGTGGAATCACTTTTAGACTCAGAGAAATATTCCCTCTAGTTTTACATTTGTTGTGGAAGGCTTTCATGGCCGGAATCACTGTGAGTTTTCCGGGCTGTCTGGCCATGTTGCAGAAGCATTCTCTTCTTATCTATGGCAGGCATCCTCAAAGGTTGTGAGGTCTGTTGGAATGGCGCAATGGGCCACCTTGATTAGCTTTAAATGGCCTTGCAGCTTCAAAGCCTAGCTGCTTCCTGCCTGGGGGAATCCTTTGTTGGGAGGTGTTAGCTGGCCTTGATTGTTTCATGTCTGGAACTCCCCGGTTGTTCTTTATTTACTGTCCTGTTTTTAGAGGGTTTTTTAAAAATACTGGTAGCCACATTTTCATTTTCACAATCAGAGCCAGCTAGGTTTCCTAGTCCACACTCTAACCACTATACCACAGGGGGTTGGATTACATGGCCCATATGGTCTCTTCGAACTTTATGATTGGTTCTCCATAATAAGGTTTTCACTTGTTGGTGAAGAGAGGGCAGAATAAGTAGTTGGTAATGTCTCTGGGAAGGCCATTCTACAACTGGGTGCCACTGCTGAGAAGGCCCTTCGTTAATCACCCACTAGCGCTGTTCCATTTTATGAGAGTTCACAGAGTATAACCTGGTTATCTGCAACCCATTTCTACGATTTACCTCACAGCATATGTGACTCTACAAAACATCCAACACTAGACAAACCAGACACACTGTATCCTAAAGAAAGCACACATCCACATATTAACAGAGATACTTACAGGTATGCTCCATATCTGTATCCCATCGCTATAGCCAATCATTAGCAACAAAGGAGGTTCATTGCCGGTACTGTGCATCTCATGCAAGTCCACGTTCCTTGATGTATCTGAGGTTAAGAAGAAAACAGTTAAGGCAACCTGGCATCAAACTAGAAGGGCTTGCTTTAAATCAAAATAAACATGAATCAGTTGAGAAAAACCTCTAAGGAATTTTAGTTCTCAGAGTCACATTTTGCCAAAGAATTCAGTCAGAAGTTGACCTACTTCAAGCTGAATTCTCTGACAAAATGTGACTGTGAGAATTAAAATCCCCATTGGCCTGCCTAACAATTATGATATGCTAGCCCAAAAACTTTCCGGGGATGAAATTCAGATTGCAAAGGACACAGGCAGCATGTTAAATTACTGAAGACAATCATCATCATCATCACCATCATCGATGTTGCAATCCCAGGTAACAGCAGTATTGAAGAGAAACAACTAGAAAAGCTGGCACAATATGAGGATTTAAAGACTGAATTGCAAAGACTGTGGCACAAACCAGTTAAGGTGGTCCCAGTGGTGATCGACACACTGGGTGCAGTGCCTCAAGACCTTGGCCTGCACTTGAACACAATCAGCGCTGACAAAATTACCATCTGTCAGCTGCAGAAGGCCACCTTACTGGGATCTGCACACATTATTCGCCGATACATCACACAGTCCTAGACACTTGGGAAGTGTCCGACGTGTGACTCAATACAACAGCCAGCAGAGTGTATGCTGTGGACTCATCTTGTTGTGTTTCAAATAATAATAATAATAATAATAATAATAATAATAATAATAATAATAATAATAAGCTGTTGTTGTTGTTGTTGTTGTTGTTGTTAGGGGGGACTCCCCTCTAAGTTGAGAAGACAGTATGTAATGGTGTGTTGAAGGGAAACATACCGTTCAAATCAGAATTTTCAAATCTGACCCATACAATTTTCTCTTTTTCTTCTGTTGGAGTTGTGCCACTGTAGGCCTATAAGGAAGAAAGTAGAAGTTCAAAATATTGAAGCTATTTCCCAAAGGTGAAAATGCAATGTATTGATAATTAGTTTTCAACATTTTAAACTACCATAGATGTTTTCATTCTGGGTTGCTAAAAATTATATACATGACAAGCAAAAAGCTCAGTACTGTGAAATATTTCCACTTACCTGAGGTACCACATCTTGCAGAAATGTAACAACACTTTCCATGTATGACTGTTCCCTGAAAAAGGAGGAGAAAAGTAGAGCATCCATAAATGTCTCCTCTTAAATGAAAAGCATCCTTTCAGAGTTAGAAGTATCATGACATTTGTTGCTGTTGTTTGCAACAGTTCGTTTTTATAATCTTTACTCAGGTTTTTATATTATGTTTAGTTGATTACTGGGTTATAATGTTTAATGTGTCTAATTGTATTTTATGTGATGTCTTTTTATCTTTCAGATGATTGCAATTATCCCGGCTTGGCCCCATGTAAGCCGCCCCGAGTCCCCTTAGGGAGATGTAAGAGGGGTATAAAAATAAAGTAGTAGTAGTAGTAGTAGTAGTAGTTGTTGTTGTTGTTGTTGTTGTTGTTAAACAGCATAGACATGAGTAATTGCACAGTAGGGATGTGCGCAATATATGTTTCCTTCATGCATTCGTTTTGTGTCAACCATTTGTCTACACAAAACAAATGACGACATTTTCGTAGGAAACAAGAGACAACACGAAAATGAAAGCTGCACAGTCATCATGCTTGCTTTTGTTTTCCTTTCGTTTTGGCCGCGTAACAATAAGGAGAAACTGACAGAGGGCTGCTTTCCAATTATAGCTGATGTGTGCCAATGGGTGTTAATAATTATATAAATATTAATAATAGTTACTCTGGGACCCTAAGCTGAGTCTGAGAGAGGTCTGCTTCCCCATAACAGCTGATATGTGCCAATGGGTGATAATAATAATATTAATATTAATAACAATAATATTCTAGGGAAGACTCAAAACGTTTCAAAAGTTGGTGGGCTAAAAGGGGTCGAAATGCCCTCCATGTGTAGCGATTTTCATTATTATTTTATTATTTACAGTATTTCTATTCCGCCCTTCTTTCTCATCCCAAAGGGGACTCAGGCCAAATCACAATGTACATATACATGGCAAACATTCAATGCCATACGACATATAGGCATTTAACATTTTCCAGCTTCCGGCTTCATGAGGATATACTCAATTCCAGCCACAGGGGGAGCTGCTGATTCATCATCCACTGTGACACCGAGTCCTTGATGGATTACTTCCTCGATCTTCTGCAAGCTGCTGGATTTTTATGGTGTCGTAAATTAGTTAAATTAGCCTCCCCTCCCTGCATGAGCGGAACCATATTTTCCTGCTTGATAGATGCAACTATCTTTCGGGTTGCTTGGGTTAACAATGAACTAGGCTATTTTTAATGGTCTAGCGCTCAATCCGACTCAGGCTGGCTTCGGACTCATGACCTCTCGGTCAGTAGTGATTTATTGCAGCTGGCTACTAACCAGCTGTGCCACAGATTTTCACCCCTCTAGCCCAAAAAACCGAACCCTCCCATTAAGGCCAATGGTCCAAAAATTCTATTTGTATAGGCGCCCCATTTTCAGAAACAGGGACAAATACAAAACTGATACAAAACGAATGAAATGAAACAAACAAAATGAACAGCGATTCCATACAAATGTGCACTACTATTGCACCGTGTACGGAATCTCCTCTGTCTCCCCTATGCAAAAACAGTACAGTAGAGTCTCACTTATCCAAGCCTCGCTTATCCAAGCCTCTGGATAATCCAAACCATTTTTGTAGTCAATGTTTTCAATATATCGTGATATTTTGGTGCTAAATTTGTAAATACAGTAATTACAACATAACATTACTGCGCATTGAACTACTTTTTCAGTCAAATTTGTTGTATAACATGATGTTTTGGTGCTTAATTTGTAAAATCATAACCTAATTTGATGTTTAATAGGCTTTTCCTTAATCCATCCTTATTATCCAAGATATTCGCTTATCCAAGCTTCTGCCGGCCCGTTTAGCTTGGATAAGTGAGACTCTACTGTACTTAAAGAACTTACGTTACAGCTTGTGGTCGAACAACCACTCCTCCAGTACATCGGCTTGGACGGCGGGGAGATTCAGCAGCCATTGTTAATCTGTAAATTCCTATGTGAAGAAGAAAAAAATGTTTTGGAAGTTTTTTAAAAAAATATGCAGCGACTACAGCATAATCATAATTATATTCCTCAACCTTTTTGTATTGGTCGCACTTCTCCTGGTTACTTGACATTAGCTCAGGGCTCCTCCCATCCCAAATTGACCTCAAACGAATCTGTGGCACTTTATCTATGTTTCTGAGTTCACAACTTATAATGTTCACTTTGCTAATCTATCATTACAACCTCACTGTTTTTAATTCTATGTTTTTAGTAAGTGTGTTTCATTTTTTTGGTCAATGTTCAAATATTATAACTGGTGCATGTTATTGTTTATTGATGTATTATACATTGTTTTGTATCTGATATCTCTGTGATGGTGGCAGGATACAAATAAACTTATTATTATTATTATAGTTCCTAGGTTGTCACATTGTTCCTACTGCTGTCACCTGCCAGTTACAATTAAAATACTACAGAATGAAGTAGCAATGTTTCCTTTCCAAAACACCACTGTTTCCACTTAAATGTCACCAGTATCACCAGTATCTGTTTTGAAGATCAAGTAATGTTGTCAACAATCAGGTTTCCTCAATTGCACAAAATCCATTGACCAACAGGGAGCCACACTATATTCAGAAGATCTCAACAATTGTGAGTCTTTGGCCTTGTGATGTTATCTCTCACCACAAATGGAATCCAGAGATGTTGTCCATTATCTGCTCTGCCTTATTAGCAGTATCCCACCTTTGTCCCTAAATTGGGAAACAAGGTGGCTTACAATTAAAAAAAAAACAGCTAAAAGAATAAAAAGGTGCACATTGGAATGGAATTAAACACACGTGAACATTTAGCTTTTATCCTTAACATATTGTGCTTTGTTTTTTTATTTACGGCCTTTTGTTTGATATTACAGTATGCATATTGTTTTCGTGTTGTGAGCCGCCCCGAGTCCCTTTGGGGAGAGGGGACGAAATATAAATAAAGTTTATTATAATTATTAATTATTGATCAGGTTTTAATCGGTTTTGATATTTACTCTGTATGTTCAGAGTAAATATCAATATCAGGGCGGCTTACAAGTTATATGTATATACAATATATTATATTATTAGCATAGCACAATATTAGCATTATTTATTACTATATTGTACTATACCACTATATTTCAATATTATTATTAATATTACATGTAATATAATAATAAATTATTGACATTATTATATTGTATTATTATTATTATATTGTAAAGGTAATATAAGGCAAAGGTTTCCCTTGATGTTAAGTCCAGTCGTGTCTGACTCTGGGGGTTGGACTAAATGGCCCAAGAGGTCTCTTCCAATCCTCTTTATTATTATTATTATTATTATTATTATTATTATTATTATTATTAACGTTGAGGCTGGGAGGCCATCTGTCAGGGGTGCTTTGCTTGTGCTTTTGGTGCACATAGGCCGAAGGGGGTTGGACTCAATGGCCCAAGGGGTCTCTTCCAATCCTTATTATTATTATTATTATTATTATTATCATCATCATCAACATTGAGGCTGGGAGGCCATCTGTTAGGGGTGCTCTTGATGCACAAAGGCAGAAGGGGGTTGGACTCAATGGCCCAAGGGGTCTCTTCCAATCCTCATTATTATTATTATTATCAACATTGAGGCTGGGTGGCCATCTGTCAGGGGTGCTTTGCTTGTGCTTTTGGTGCACATAGGCCGAAGGGGGTTGGACTCAATGGCCCAAGGGGTCTCTTCCAATCCTTATTATTATTATTATTATTATTATTATTATTATTATCATCATCAACATTGAGGCTGGGAGGCCATCTGTTAGGGGTGCTCTTGATGCACAAAGGCAGAAGGGGGTTGGACTCAATGGCCCAAGGGGTCTCTTCCAATCCTCATTATTATTATTATTATCAACATTGAGGCTGGGTGGCCATCTGTCAGGGGTGCTTTGCTTGTGCTTTTGGTGCACATAGGCCGAAGGGGGTTGGACTCAATGGCCCAAGGGGTCTCTTCCAATCCTTATTATTATTATTATTATTATTATTATTATTATTATTATTATCATCATCAACATTGAGGCTGGGAGGCCATCTGTTAGGGGTGCTCTTGATGCACAAAGGCAGAAGGGGGTTGGACTCAATGGCCCAAGGGGTCTCTTCCAATCCTCATTATTATTATTATTATCAACATTGAGGCTGGGTGGCCATCTGTCAGGGGTGCTTTGCTTGTGCTTTTGGTGCACATAGGCCGAAGGGGGTTGGACTCAATGGCCCAAGGGGTCTCTTCCAATCCTTATTATTATTATTATTATTATTATTATTATTATCATCATCAACATTGAGGCTGGGAGGCCATCTGTTAGGGGTGCTCTTGATGCACAAAGGCAGAAGGGGGTTGGACTCAATGGCCCAAGGGGTCTCTTCCAATCCTCATTATTATTATTATTATCAACATTGAGGCTGGGTGGCCATCTGTCAGGGGTGCTTTGCTTGTGCTTTTGGTGCACATAGGCCGAAGGGGGTTGGACTCAATGGCCCAAGGGGTCTCTTCCAATCCTTATTATTATTATTATTATTATTATTATTATTATTATTATCATCATCAACATTGAGGCTGGGAGGCCATCTGTTAGGGGTGCTCTTGATGCACAAAGGCAGAAGGGGGTTGGACTCAATGGCCCAAGGGGTCTCTTCCAATCCTCATTATTATTATTATTATCAACATTGAGGCTGGGTGGCCATCTGTCAGGGGTGCTTTGCTTGTGCTTTTGGTGCACAAAGGCAGGAGGGGGTTGGACTCAATGGCCCAAGGGGTCTCTTCCACTCCTCCTCCTTATTATTATTATTATTATTGTTGCTTGGTGGCCAACTAAAGTATTATTATTATTATTGCTTGGTGGCCAACTAAAGTATTATTATTGCTTGGTGGCCAACTAAAGTATTATTATTATTATTATTATTATTGCTTGGTGGCCGACTCAAGTATTATTATTATTATTATTATTATTGCTTGGTGGCCAACTAAAGTATTATTATTATTATTATTATTATTGCTTGGTGGCCGACTCAAGTATTATTATTATTATTATTATTATTATTGCTTGGTGGCCAACTAAAGTATTATTATTATTATTATTATTGCTTGGTGGCCAACTAAAGTATTATTATTATTATTATTATTATTGCTTGGTGGCCAACTAAAGTCTTATTATTATTATTATTATTATTATTATTATTGCTGCTTGGTGGCCAACTCAAGTCCGGCCCTCCAGCTTTCTGAGACCCCGTTAAAAAAGTCTGGGACCCCTGCGACAGTCCATGAAATGTGGGCCCATGTGGCGACTGGCCATTTCCCTCAGAGGGGAGTTTCGTGTGTGCTGACGACGGTGCCATCCCCACTCAAGCAGGGAGCTTGGAAATGGGACATGGGCCCGTGTGGCGACTGGCCATTTCCCCCAGAGTTTCTCCCTCAGGAGAGAAGGGAAGAAGGCCCGTCCCGGTTCCCTCACCGAAGGAAGCCCCGGCTCTGCCTCCGTCCTTCTTCCCTCCGCGTCGGACCCCGGCCCTCCCGGCCCTCCCGGCCCCGCCCTCCGCCCACCTCTCGCTTCCTTCTCCCCTCAGGGTCTTACCTCGCTGCTGCCCACAATGTTTGGGACCCTCTCGCCGGCCACTGGCGGCGCCAGCCAATGGCCTGACAGGGGAGGCGGCACCCACTCAGCCTCCTCCTCCAATCGCTGCGCCGCTTCTCCACCACTCGGATCGGTTGCGCGCCCCCTCCTCCTCCGCCTCGGCTTCTTTCCCCGACCGTCTCCCAAACCAAGTTAGGTTGAGAGCGCTTAAAGAGAGAGAGAAAGAAAAATAGAGCGACTTGGGAACGCCCCCTTCGGGGCTTTGTTTACATCCGGGACTCCGAGCTGCCTGAAACTGATCGGAGGAGCCGAGCCAATCCGGATCGCGGGATTTAAGACCCGCCCACGTGGATTGTTGTTTGCCTCTTCCACACGGGGGAAAAAAACAAACCCTTCGATGACGCAACCACGCAGGGAACGCGATGACGCAAGCCCAGGCAGAATCATAGAGATAGGGAGTACTTCACCAGTCAGTTCTCCGCTTACTTCCGGTATCAACTTGACATATTCAGTGTAAGAGATTTATATCTTTTTCCAGTTGTATTATTTTCCAGATCTGAGATATATACACACACACACACACACACATATATATATATGTCATCGCGTTCCCTGCGTGGTTGCGTCATCGAAGGGTTTGTTTTTTTCCCCGTGTGGAAGAGGCAAACAACAATCCACGTGGGCGGGTCTTAAATCCCGCGATCCGGATTGGCTCGGCTCCTCCGATCAGTTTCAGGCAGCTCGGAGTCCCGGATGTAAACAAAGCCCCGAAGGGGGCGTTCCCAAGTCGCTCTATTTTTCTTTCTCTCTCTCTTTAAGCGCTCTCAACCTAACTTGGTTTGGGAGACGGTCGGGGAAAGAAGCCGAGGCGGAGGAGGAGGGGGCGCGCAACCGATCCGAGTGGTGGAGAAGCGGCGCAGCGATTGGAGGATATATATGTGTGTGTGTGTGTATATAATATATAAACATATATTTGTGTAATATATATAAACATATATTTGTGTATGTTTATATACACATATAGTCTTTTTATTTTCCAGATCTGAGATATGTGTGTGTGTGTGTGTGTGTGTGTGTATATATATATATATCTATATATATAAAAGAGTGATGGCATCACGGCAGCGGACAAAACAACAAAAGTAAACACCCCACAACCTCGAAAATTGACATCACAACCCCTCATCCATGCCTCTAGGTTGATACAACAAAAAGAAAAGAAAAAGAAAGTCCTAATTAGAGGGAGAGGAATAATTGTTTTTATCCAATTGCTGCCAGTTAGAAGGCTAAGCTCTGCCCACTTGGTCTCCTAGCAACCAACTCAGCCCAGGGGACAGGCAGAGTTAGGCTTCACTTAGGCCACTTCCACAGATTATCTAAAGCCCCAGCTTCTGCCAACCCAGAAGTTCGAAAACATGCAAATGAGAGTAGATGAATAGGTACTGCTCCTGCCTGAAGGTAACAGCGTTTCATGCAGTCATTCCGGCCACATGACCTTGGAGGTGTCTATGGACAATGCCGGCTCTTCGGCTTAGAAATGGAGATGAGCCCCAACCCCCAGAGTCAGACATGACTGGACTTAATGTCAGGGGAAAACCTTTACCCTGTAACTTAACTACCACCAATTCCTCAATACTTTATTTCCCATACCACCATACTTCGCCACAGCAACGAGTGGCCGGGCACAGCTAGTGTGTGTGTGTGTGTGTGTGTGTATATATATATATATATAATATTATATACATACATATTTTATTTAATGTCTTGCCTCCCCCTTAAAATCAGCCCCTTTCTCTGAAGCAGGTAATAATAATAATAATAATAGTAATAATAATAATAACTTTATTCTTATACCCCACCCCATCTCCCCGAAGGGACTCGGGGCGGCTTACATGGGGCCAAGCCCGGACACAATGTAACAACAACAACAACATTACAATAAAACAAATATCCCAAGGTGAAAACCTTAGCCAAGATTCTGCCTGTGAATAACTCAGGAGCTGTCCATGGTGCTATAAATTCATTATATGGTCCGTTCCAGGGTCAGAGAAACAGATAACAAAGACAGAAAAATGACCTGCCTCAGGGGAGCGTGCTTGATCCATCAATGTTTAACATCTATACAAATGACTAGCCATTGCTAGAAGGCACAGAGACTTCCACCTATGCTGACGATTGCGCCATCAACGCTCAAGCAGGGAACTTTGAAAGGGTTGAACAGAAGCTCTCCGAAGCTTTAGGTGCTCTTACTGCCTATTACAGGGAAAACCAGCTGATCCTTAATCCATCTAATTCATCTATGCTGATGATTGTGCCATCACCACTCAAGCAGGGAGCCTTGAAAGGATTGAACAGAAGCTCTCCGAAGCTTTAGGTGCTCTTACTGCCTATTACAGGGAAAACCAGCTGATCCCTAATCCATCTAATTCATCTATGCTGATGATTGTGCCATCACCACTCAAGCAGGGAGCCTTGAAAGGATTGAACAGAAGCTCTCCGAAGCTTTAGGTGCTCTTACTGCCTATTACAGGGAAAACCAGTTGATTCCTAATCCATCTAAAACACAAACGTGTCCTTTTCAACTTCAGAACAGACAAGCATCTCAAGCTCTGAGGATGACCTGAGTTTCATGTTGCTGACAAAAGACAGAGAAAGGTGCCCCAAAACTTTTTGCGTAGTTTATTTTATGATAAGAATACATAATCCACATATGTAAGGAAAACTATAAAATATTCCCCTAAGAACCCATGATGCAAAGAGTAACATCACCAGCTGCCTTTCTTAGCTTGGTGTCCTCCAGATGGTGGACTAGAACTTCCATCATCCTCATACAACACAACAGAGAGACTGAAGCGATGGGAGGACCCAGAGTAGGGAATTCAGAGCATCATCTTCTGTTGGACCGTGGGGCCTTTCTAAACATGTCATTATTTTTTTTAAAAAATCTCCCAAGAACTGATAGAGGGATTTTTGTAGCCAAATATTGGTCCTTCAACTTATCAAAAGGAAGAAAAGACGCCATCATAATTACTGCATAGTATTTGAATTAAAATACAGAAACCAGCATTCTGCTGAGCGAAAGAGACTCAACATCTCTTCGGTGCACATTTCCTTTCTGCACACAGAAATCTAAAAGTTAAGAAAGAAAATAGACTTAGTATTATAGACTCTAATAGGGCCACACTCCAAGCAGAACAGTATTAAGTACTACGAAAATACATTATCTCCCATTCGGTTTAATAATTTACTTTTGTTTAAAAGTTGTGAGGTCATCGCATGGAATTTTATGCAAATCCATGACTTTTATGCCCAGGCAGACACCTTTTTCTCATCACATACACACACACACAAATGCACTGTCCCAATAAAAATGTGTTTTGATTTTGTTTTTAGCCCTGTAGTCACAATTAATGCAAGAGAAGGTTTGGCGGGGACACTACATTTGTATGGAGGAATATAAATTTACAGTCTTAATGAACGTCTACAAAAATTCACAGTTATGTTACAAGTGAGAGTACAAGGTCGGGATAAAGCTGTCGGTATACCAAGGTTTCTACATTTAAAAAAATAAAAAGTGGACAGGAAGAAATGCCCGTCGCAGTTTCAAAGGGTCCGCACCACATAAGCCAGAGGGGTCACCTTCAGCACACACACAAGGCTTTCCTGGGCTGTGGAAACAATGGCTTGCCTAGTTTCTTCTGCCTCCGGAGGCTGCGGCGCATGGCGAGCTTGTTGGGGGTTTTGTGCTGCGGCGTCGCGGACAGGCTTTCCGTCTGGGCCCCCGCGTTCCTGGCCAGACCCCACCTGGGCTTCTTGACCACCGGCCCCGAATTGGATTCTTCCAAAGTCCGTTTGAAGTTTGTGCCCGTCGGGGTGTGCTCCGGCTCGTGGGCCTTTGAGCCGTCGTTCGGAGACGCCTTGAAGGCCGTGGGGTCTAGGTCCGCCCTCCCTGAACTGGGCGGAGAGAGCGCGCTCGGGGGGCTCCCGCGGCAGGACTTCCGTACCCTCGGCCCCAGGGTCTCCTCCTGCGCTGCTCCTTCCTTAGACAACGTCAAGCTGCCTTTGGCGACATCCTCAGAGTCATTGCTCAAAACAGTGCTGCTCCGTGGGAGTAAAGGGACAGTCTCGGGGGAACTCAGGCGCGGCAACAGATCCTCTTCCACGGCCTGGTGATATGAAGAAAGAGAGCGGGGAATCATTTCTACACATTCTCCAAATATCCAAAACTTCAGCTTCCTAAGTGTCTCTCTCACTGACCTTAAAGTAGGATCTGGAGGAAGCTGCTGAACAGTAATAATAATGTGTTCAGAATCAGAATCAGAATCAGCAATTTATTACGGTCTATGACCAGAATATATAGAAACTAGCTGTGCCCGGCCACGTGTTGCTGTGGCGTTGTCTGGTGGTGTTGGTGAGAAATTGTTGAGGTAGTGGTGGTATTGAATGTCTGTTGTATGGTTGTCTTTATGTTTAGTATGCACACTGAAGTGGATTATATGGCAGTGTGGAGTCAAGATAATCCAGTTCAAAGCAGATAATATAAGATTCTAAATAGGTTATATAGCTGTGTGGAAGGGCCTTGAGTCTACATTGCCATATAATCCAGTTAAAATCTGATAATCTGTGGAAGAGGCCTAAGTGAGGCCTAACTGTGCCTGTCCCCTGGGCTGAGTAGGTTGCTAGGAAACCAAGTGGGTGGAGCTTAGCCTTCAAACTGGCAGCAGTTGGATAAAAACTATTATTCCTCTCCCTGTAATTAGGACTTTATTTTTCTTTTCCTTTTTGTTGTATCAACCTAGAGCCATGAATGATGGGTTGTGTTGTCAAATTTTGAGGTTGGTGGGCCTGTAGTTTTGTTGTTTTGTCCGCTGCCCTGATGTCATCACTCTTTTATATATATAGATGGGCACAGGTGCCCGAAAAGGGGAATCGCAGTTCCCATAAAAGTCAGATAAAAGAACAAGTTAAAAACATGCTATAATAAAAACAAATTAAAAGCAGACTATTAGCAGGGTCAGCTAATAGTAAATATCGATCCACTAAGTGGCTCTGGAGGGGGATAGAGGGAGCATTTGCAGTCTTTCAGTTATAACAGATTGCTCTGGCTACAGGCCCTGTGGGGTCAGTCATAGTCTATTTGATGGAAATTGCTGCCGCACAGAACCTGGCGACACTATAGGTTATTGCAGAACAGGAGTCTGAGAACAGCAGAGAGGTGTAGTATCTTTCAGTGCGGCCTGGATGTTTTAAAAGCCAAGGAGTGATGAAAATAATAATGTGTTGTCGAAGGCTTTCATGGCCAGGATCACAGGCTCCGTGCTGCCTAGAAAAGCAGCTGATTTTCTAGGCAGCAACGTGCAGAGTCTCTCCAAGTGTCGGCTGCTTGCCGGGAGGGACAAGACACCAGCGTGTCGGATAATGTGGTGTGTCGGATAAGCCAAAGTTGGATAACTGGAACTCTACTGCATTATTATTACTAGGTTGTTGTATGTTTTCCGGGCTGGATGGTCATGTTCCAGAAGTATTCTCTCCTGACGTTTCACCCACATCTGTGGCAGACATCCTCAGAGGTTGGGAGGTACAGTGTTCCCTCTCTTATCGCTGGGGTTTATTATTATTTATTATTATATATTTATACTCCGCTTTATCAAGTAGTCCCCCCGCCACATTAACTGCTTTGAACTGGACTATATGAGTCTACACTGCCATATAATCCAGTTCAAAGTAGAAATTCTGGATTTTATATGGCAGTGTAGATGGGGTCTGAATAACCTAAAAGCCTCAGGTTTATTATTATTTATTATTATATATTTATACTCCGCTTTATCAAGTAGTCCCCCTGCCACATTAAATGCTTTGAACTAGATTATACGAGTCTACACTGCCATATAATCCAGTTCAAAGTAGAAATTCTGGATTTTATATGGCAGTGTAGATGGGGTCTGAATAACCTAAAAGCCTCAGGTTTATTATTATTTATTATTATATATTTATACTCCGCTTTATCAAGTAGTCCCCCTGCCACATTAAATGCTTTGAACTAGATTATACGAGTCTACACTGCCATATAATCCAGTTCAAAGTAGAAATTCTGGATTTTATATGGCAGTGTAGATGGGGTCTGAATAACCTAAAAGCCTCAGGTTTATTATTATTTATTATTATATATTTATACTCCGCTTTATCAAGTAGTCCCCCTGCCACATTAAATGCTTTGAACTAGATTATACGAGTCTGCACTGCCATATAATCCAGTTCAAAGTAGAAATTCTGGATTTTATATGGCAGTGTAGATGGGGTCTGAATAACCTAAAAGCCTCAGGTTTATTATTATTTATTATTATATATTTATACTCCGCTTTATCAAGTAGTCCCCCCCGGCACATTAACTGCTTTGAACTGGACTATATGAGTCTACACTGCCATATAACCCACTTCAAAACAGATAATCTGGATTTTATATGGCAACGTAGAAGGGGCGTCAGTTAAGCATACAGGCTGTCTCCAAGTTACGGAAAAGATAGGTTCTGTAGGTTTGTTCTTAAGTTGAATTTGTATGTAAGTTGGAACAGGTACATTTTTAAGTGTAATGCCCTATCTATTATTATTATTATTATTATTATTATTATTATTATTATTATTATTATTATTATTAAATACATTTATATCCCGCCCTTCTCACCCCGAAGGGGAATCAAAGTGGCTTACAAATTAAATTTACATACAATATTATATTATTAGCATAGCACAATACTAGCAATAAATTACCATATTGTACTATATCTATATGCAATATATATAATAAATATTATTATATTGTATTATTAGTATTACAGTAGAGTCTCACTTATCCAACACTCGCTTATCCAACGTTCTGGATTATCCAACGCATTTTTGTAGTCAATGTTTTCAATATATCCTGATATTTTGGTGCTAAATTCATAAATACAGTAATTGCAACATAACATTACTGCGTATTGAACTACTTTTTCTGCCAAATTTGTTGTCTAACATGATGTTTTGGTGCTTCATTTGTAAAATCATAACCTAATTTGATGTTTAATAGGCTTTTCCTTAATGCCTCCTTATTATCCAACATATTTGCTTATCCAACATTCTGCCGGCCCGTTTATGTTGGATAAGTGAGACTCTACTGTATACTGTATTACAAAATAATATTATTAATATTATATGCATATACAATATATTATAATATTATATATTATTGTAAATTATATTGTATATATGTATATATGCATATGTGTGTGTGTATCTATCTATGTGTGTATCTATCTATCTATCTATCTATCTATCTATCTATCTATCTATCTATCTATCTAGGTCTTTCGGGCAGCTCCATGTTATTCTTGAACCCAAAGTCCTTCGTTTCCATAGGATCCAAGGTTTTATGTAAGCACACAGAGTTCAAGGGTTGACTCAACTGCCCTGGATCCAGAGATCCAGAGGTGCCCATCTTCTCCCAACTCTTTGGTGTCCCTCTCAGCCATGTCCACCTCTGGGTTCCCTTGTCTTACACAAGCTCAATTTGTCCATCTCCCCCTCCCTTTTCAACCAAGGCATCCACCTTTTTTCTTTTTTCTCACCACCAGCGCAGATACACACACCCAAAAAATGCACAAAGGAACTCAAGCTATGTTGCTACTATGACATTTATTCTCCTCTGTAGCCAAGTCCTGGGTCCTGCCTCTGGACTGCTCCTCTGACCGATCCCAGGCCCCACCTCCTTCCGCCCCTGGTCTTGCCTCGTCCCCTCTGGCCTCTCCTTCTACACAGACAGGTTCTCTGTTGAGGACAGAGAGGACCGTGTTACTCAAGGAGATCAACAGCCCTCGCCAAGCCCCATCTTCCCCACACCTTCAAGTTGGAGGAGCTTAGCCTTCTAACTGGCAGCAATTGGATAAAAGCAATTATTCCTCTCTCTCTAATTAGGACTTTATTTTTCTTTTCTTTTTGTTGTATCAACCTAGAGGCGTGGATGATGGGTTGTGTTGTCAAATTTCGAGGTTGGGGGGCCTGTAGTTTTGTTGTTTTGTGGGTCGCCGTGATGCCATCACTCTTTTATATATAGAGATATTATAATATAATATAATAATATAATATATTATATATTACATGTAATATTATTAATATTACAATATATAGATATAGTACAATATGGTAATTTATTGCCAGTATTGTGCTATGCTAATAATATAATATTGTATGTAAATTTAATTTGTAAGCCGCTCTGAGTCCCGTTCGGGGTGAGAAGGGCGGGATATAAATGTATTAAATAAATAAATACCATTGTTGTGCTGATCTCTTGGACTTTGTAAAAGTTCCTGTGTTATTTGTTCTGCAAAGCTGAGTGGTACATCATTCCGCAGGAGCTCCTATCTGTCACCCACTATCCCCAACATCATCCAACGCTGTGATTCCATGACGGCCAAAAGAAGCTCTTCTCTCCCTATCTCTCAGGATATTGCAACACGGATACTCATCTCCACCTGCTTCTCTTACCTTGACTGGCAGAGTGGAGCACTGCGACTGAGTCCACATTTCGAGGCTGCTGTAGGAAGGGCCCTCCGCCAAGTTGA
Organism: Anolis carolinensis; assembly: GCF_035594765.1. Classification (NCBI taxonomy): domain Eukaryota; kingdom Metazoa; phylum Chordata; class Lepidosauria; order Squamata; family Anolidae; genus Anolis; species Anolis carolinensis. Next base: position 18,084,437 of record NW_026943818.1, read on the forward strand.
AGCACAGCTTCTCCTCGCTTTCCAGGTCCGTGTGGCAGCTCCGACCCGAAGAGATGCTGATCACGATGGCGCTGGTGTTGTCCGCCCGGAGCATGCGCTGCCTCCACCGGCCCAGGGCTCGGTTCACCAGCATTTTGGCCAAGGATTGTTGGTGCTCTCCCTTGGGTAAGAAGGGGAAAAGGGGAGGACACAGTCAACATCCTAGATATGCCATCGTTGGGAGGTGAAATCTTCTGAACAGGGGCACAGAGAGCAAGGGCCAGGCTGTGGTGCAGCTGGTTAGTAGCCAGCTACAATAAATCACTACTGACCGAAAGGTCATGAGATCGAAGCCCGGGTCGGATTGAGCTCCCGACCATTTAATAGCCTAGCTCGCTGTTGACCTAAGCAGCTCAAAAGACAGTTGCGTCTGTCAAGTAGGAAATGTAGGTACCGTTTCATGCGGGGAGGCTAATTTAACTAATTTATGACACCATTAAGAGCCTCTGGTGGCCTAGGGGACAAAAGCCTTGTGACTTGAAGCTTGGGTTGCTGACCTGAAGGCTGCCAGGTTAGAATCCCACCCGAGGAGAGCGCGGATGAGCTCCCTCTATCAGCTCCAGCTCCATGCGGGGACATGAGAGAAGCCTCCCACAAGGATGGTAAAACATCAAAAAAAAAAAACATCCGGGTGTCCCCTGGGCAACGTCCTTGCAGACAGCCAATTCTCTCACTCCAGAAGCAACTCCGGTTGCTCCTGACACGAAAAAAATAAAAATAAAATAAAATGACACCATAAAATTGTCAGCGGCGCACGGAAAGGAATGAGGAAGTAATACCATCAAGGACTCGGTGTCACAAGTGGACAGTGAAGCGACAGTTCCCCCTGTGGCCGGAATCAAGCATACCCTCAGGAAGCCGGAAGTTGGAAAATATTAAATTGCCTCTGTGTCTGTCTATATGTTGTACATCTAATGGCACTGAATGTTTGCTATGTCTATGTGCATTGTGATCAGCCCTGACCCCCCTTCGGGGTGAGAAAGAAGGGCGGAATATAAATAGTGCAAATAAATAAATAAAATAAACACCGTGTGTGTGTGTGTGTGTGTGTGTGTGTGTGTGTATCTGACTGGAGTTATTTAAAAATGTACTTGTTCTGACTTACAAAAAAATCCAAGTTGTTCACAACTTGGAGACTGCCTGTATACAGAAATATCAAAACCAATAAATGTTCTCAGTACCGTTTCGGTTGACTTGAAGGTTGGGTTGCTGACCTGAAGGTTGCTGGTTCGAATCCAGGGAGAGCACAGATGAGCAACCTCTGTCAGCTCCAGCTTCCCATGCAATAAAAACATCAAACATGCGAGCAATGTCCTCTGGGCAACGTCTTTGCAGACGGCCAATTCTCTCACACCAGAAGTACCCTTTCAACTAAGCTCACACTCACCATAAAATACTTCTTCTCTTCATGGTCCTGACACATGGAAATGGCTTCCTGGGGAGAGATCATGTTCCACAGCCCATCGCTGCCCAGAATGATGTATTTGTGCTTTTGGGGATCCAGCGTGTGGACACTCGTGTCCGGCTCTGGAGACACAATGAATTCGCCGCTGTAGAAGTCGTAGCTCCATAGGTCACCTGGATTGGGAAAGACAAGATATGTCAGGGCAAAACACAAAGAGGCAGGTTGATTGATTCCCTGCAGAAGCGTTGACGTTATCATCCCCAAATGCAGTATTACTGATACAGAATTGTCTTTGTTTATAAAACAAAAATCCATCTCTCTCTCTCTCTCTGTATACATAAAAGTTTCACCCTAGATGTTCTGTTTTTCCTCTAGAAAGGACATCCCAACATGGCCAACTCTGAATACTGGTGGGGTTGGAACAATGACAGAGGATGATGGGAGTAGTAGATTACAGTAGAGTCTCACTTATCCAACATTCGCTTACCCAACGTTCTGGATTATCCAACACATTTTTGTAGTCAATGTTTTCAATATATCGTGATTTTTGGTGCTAAATTCATAAATACAGTAATTACTACATAGCATTATTGCATATTAAACTACTTTTTCTGTCAAATTTGTTGTATAACATGATGTTTTGGTGCTTAATTTGTAAAATCATAACCTAATTTAATGTTTAATAATGCTTTTCCTTAATCTCTCCTTATTATCCAACATATTCGCTTATCCAATGTTCTGCCGGCCCGTTTATGTTGGATAAGTGAGACTCTACTGTACCTATATTCTTATGCATTTTCTAATGGTTCCATTCTTAAAATCTAAAAGCCAACAATGAGTACTTTTATGTTTATCACTATAAAAGACCTAACTCAAGCATCGTCCGGTACCTAAGCCAGTATAATCTAAAACTCAAACACTCATGGAACACCAACATGACTGTTCTTTTGCAATAACATCAATAGGTGCTTAACTGGACAGAAACTCATACGGCACAGAAATATTCACAAACTCAGAGCCTGAAAATGTTTCTTTAAAGATTTTTTAAAATATTACGAATAGCATCATGAAGTTCGTAGTCTGCAAAACAACTTTTCCAACTCGAATCTAGCACCCACCACAACATAATGATATAATTACATAATAAACATCTCGTACCCCGAAGCATCAGTCAAGCTGGGCCTCTTCTGTTCTTCTACGCTCTTATCTTTGTGTTCCTCCTTCCGTGCCCAATCCATTCAAAGAAAAGCCCACTCAAACAATATGAAGAGATAATCCAGGTTCTCGGAATAAGCCTCTCCCCATTAGCTGCCCCTGAAACAACCGCATTCCCGCAAGACGGAAAGGAGCAATTCAAAGCAATTACTCTTTTTTACTAGCGCAAAAGGAGAAAAACAGCCCTCTCTCCATCCTGGTTCAAGAGCCAATTCACCTCTGCTGCAGCAGACAAGAGACTGGAGAAAAGCCTGTGTTTCCATTAAAAACCCTAATTAAAAAATGTAAAAGGCTCTAACAGGAGAGGGCCGCTCGGCCCATCTGCCAATTAGCACAGGAAGGCCAGGAGAGCAAAAAGCCTGAAGAGGCCGCTGCATGGAAACAGCTGCCGCCGGGTCACTACAACCCAGGTAAGTGGCACTAAGCGCCAATCAAAGTAAACAACAGGTAATAAGGCCGGATTTGGACAGAGAAGGATGAGAGACTGTATATACTCCAGTATAAGCCTACTTTTTTAGCCCTTTTTTAAGACTGAAAAAGCCCCCCGCGGCTTATACTCGGGTGAGGGTCCTGGTTGGCATATATTTGGGTCAGCTTATACTCCAGAATATATGGTACATTTATTATTTTTCTCTATTATTATTGGTATGATTACATTTATTATTTTTCTCTATTATTGTTGCTACTATTACATTTATTTTACTCTATTTTTATTATTATTAATACATTTATTATTTCACTCTGATCTTACTATTATCATTATTGCATTTATTATTTTACTCTATTTATTATTACATGTATTATTTTCCTGTATTTATTATTATTATTATTATTATTATTATTATTATTATTATTATTACATGTATTATTTTACTCTATTATTATTAAAAGGATACATAAGCACATTTACATTGAAGAAGATGAGAACAATGACTTGATCAGGGTGGGACAGTCTTATCTGAAATTTGAGCATTATGTAAATACAGTAGAGTCTCACTTATCCAACACTTGCTTATCCAACGTTCTGGATTATCCAACACATTTTTGTAGTCAATGTTTTCAATATATCGTGGTATTTTGATGCTAAATTTGTAAATAGAGTAATTACTACATAGCATTACTGTATATTGAACTACTTTTTCTGTCAAATGTGTTGTATAACATGATGCTTTGGTGTTTAATTTATAAAATCATAACGTAATTTGATGTTTAATAGGCTTTTCCTTAATCCCTCCTTATTATCCAACATATTCGCTTATCCAACGTTCTGCTGGCCCGTTTACGTTGGATAAGTTAGACTCTACTGTATTCAAAAACATTTAACGTACTGATGCCTCAATTAATGTAATTTTATTGGTATCTATTTTTATTTCTGAAATTTCCCACTCTCGGCTTATACTGGAGTCAATGTTTTCCCAGTTTTTTGTGGTACAATTATATTTGGGTCGGCTTATACTCGAGTATATACGGTTTCTCATTTTCAGTGAGCCGTGGAGTTATCAAAATTCTGGAAATTCCAAAACTTGGGAGGGGTGGACTTGGAAACTCCCAAATCTTTTGGAAAAAAACCCAAACTCTAAATAGCAGTTTCATCTATGCTGATGATCGTGCCATCACCGCTCAAGCAGGGAGCTTTGAAATGGTTGAACAGAAGCTCTCCAAAACTTTAGGTGCTCTTACTGCCTATTACAGAGAAAACCAGCTGATTCCCAATCCATCTAAAATGTATTTATTTATTTTAATTTATTTTATTTTATTTAGATACCACTCTTCTCCCCCACGCTCGGGCAACAACAGAAAACTTCCCCCAAAAGGGAAAATATTGGAGAGGCGCACAAAATATTCATGGGGCAGAATATGGGACGGCAAGACTGGGCCAGAGGGAATTCTCTCATTTGTGGGAAAGAAGGGTTAATCTAACTCAGCACTCTATAATTAAAACACAAACCATCTGCTCGTCTCCATCTGGCTTTCATTTCCTTACAATAGGAAGCAAAGGGGGAGCCATATTTTTGCTGCATACATTTCTGACAATGGTTTCCAAACCAAGCTCAGTTGAGGCCAACCACATGGGTTCAAGCCTCCCCTCCTCCTCCTTCCATTGAAACCATCTCCTGCAGACACCAAGTATTAATAATAATAATAATAATAATAATAATAATAATACTTTATTTATATACCGCCCTATCTCCTCAAGGGACTCAGGGCGGTTTCCGATACAACAGAGAACATTCAACAAGATAAAACCATACAGCAATTACGACATAATACCACATTGGCATAGATGTATAAGACATATAAACAGTTAACAAAGAATTAACACCAAGTCTTGCTATGGGCTTTACTGTTTCTGGATTTGGATTTTATCCAAATGGCAATCGTCTATTAATATTCTATGGTTTGTGTCCCAACAGATCCAAGGACTCAACAGATTAAGCCATAACCGTCAAAGTGGTGCCAAAGTGCATTAATTTTACAGTACAGACACACCAAGAGCTATTTCATTTTGTACATCTGACTCAAACTGCAAACCTGTTGAACAGTCCTCCTTCTTTTGTGTTCTAGGTTCCTATCCCTAATCTTTCCATGTTATTCCCACCTGGAGAACACATCTACCTGTTGAGCGAGGCATAGAAACAAATATCCATTTTGTTCTCTTCCAAAGGTAACTCTGATTTTAAAAGAGTTGTAGCCAGTTTAGTTGCAAAGTTGGAGTTCAGAAAGTCTATGATCTAGTTACTAGAGATGTGCGTGAATTTTTTTCCCTTCATTTCCTTTGTGCTATCGTTTCGACCATTTGTCTACACAAAACGAATGACGACATTTTCATAGGAAACGAGAGGTGAGACAAAAATGACAGCCGCACCGTCATAGTGCTTGCTTTCGTTTTCATTTAGTTTCCCTTTTGTTTCTGCCCCGTAACAATAAGCAGGTACTGACAAAGGGTATATTAACACCCATTGGCACACATCAGATTTTCCTCTCCCAGGCTCAGCATTACATTCCCAGACTAGCTAGCTATACAATTTCTAGACGGAGACCTGAATCTATAGGTATCTCTCCCCACTCTCTGCCACGGTTATGCTTACCAAGGGCCCGGGCCACTGCCAGGAAAGGGATCTGGTCCATGACGGTGCTCCGCCTCACAGGGCCGTTGTGTGTCAGACAAGGCCTCTTCCACACAACCCGATTCACGCCAGATTTGTTGATCACGCTGGAAGGGACAGGGAAGGGAAGCCAAAACAGTAATGTTATGTTGTAATTACTGTATTTACGAATTTAGCACCAAAATATCACGATATAGTGAAAACATTGACTACAAAAATGGCTTGGATAATCCAGAACCTTGGATAAGCGAGTCTTGGATAAGTGAGACTCTACTGTAATTGGTTTACTGTAATTGGTTTACTCACAAACTTCATGCATTCAGCATACAATCTTGGCTTATCAATCCAGTTACAAATAGATTTGAAGTAGTTTCTGTGTGTACGAGTATTTAAAAAAACTCCAAAATCAGGACAGTCAATAAACAACAACATTCCAAAAATGGTAATTCTAGACAGGAAACAATCAGGACCAGCTAACACCTCCCAACACAAGGCATCTTTCTTAGAATCTACAGTCCATAGTCCAATGGAGTCTACTGGCTTCTGTACAGCATACTGTTCCTGTATTAAAATCTGAAGCATACAGTTATAAACTGAACTATTCTAAAATGGAGTCTGAGCCCTGAACAAGCCCAGATCAGATCATATGGTCCGTAGCCCCTCTCACAACAAAGCATTATGGTAAAATTGCATATCAATACACACATATGCAATACAATAAGCAATTATATTTATAACAACTAGTGGAGGCTTATTGAGACTCGCAGCCTTGCTCCTGTAGCTTTTGAATTCCCACAACAAGAGGCTCTATTTCTGGACTCTTGCAATTCTGCTTTTATGGAGTTGCAACAACACTCCTTGTATCTATTATTACTATTATTATTATTATTATTAAAATACGATGGTGTTTTGGTGCTCTACCTGCCCCCGAGGCCTTCGATCCGCTGCCGCTCCTTGGGGAGCTCCGGCTTGTGGTCCTGCGTCACCTCCACGGCCCGGACAAAGTCGTCTTTGGGGTCGTCCTGGACGCCGAGCACCACGCCGGAGTCACCCACGTGCGCCACGTACATCTTGGAGCCCCGGATGATGACCACGCTGGCTGTCGTCCCCGACGTGCTCGGAAGGCCGCTCATCGTCTTTGGCCACTCAGCTGCAGAGGGAAGAGAGAAAGGGGTGAACTCTGGAGGCTTTTAAGCACAGAATGTATGGCCATCTGTTGGGAGGGCTTTGATTGTGCCTTCCTGCATGGCAGGGCCTTGGTCTGGGTGGCTTTTGGAGTCTCTTCCAACTCTAGGATTCTATTATTCTCATTCTCACAGGAAGTACGAGACATCTTTTGACCCAGATGATGGTGATACTACTACTACTACTACTACTACTACTACTACTATTATTATTATTTCTTCCTTAAATCAGGACCCAAAGCATCTACAAATGCCATCTTCTCACTTAAGGTGAGTGAGAATTATCCATATTACAATATTTTCAATGATTATTTCTTTTTTCCCCCCAGCAGTTTGTCATCTCTGAATTGATCCTCGGCCAACTTTCAAAACAAATTGAGTTCCATTCAGTCCTAAAACCCATCTAATAAATAGACTTTGAATGCATATAAGGATGAGATGTATTCTAAAGAACTGCAGTATTGCTAAGAATTTGGAGGGAGAGAAGAACAGGCAGACACAACAGGAAGGGGAATGCAGTTTGGCACCACTCAAAGTATTTTTGGCTCAATGCTATGGAATCCTGGGATTTATAGTTTGGTGAGGCTGCTGGCAGTTCAAGTGGCGCCAAGCTGCACTAATTCTACAGTGTAAACGCACCCAAGGAAGTAATTATGGGATTTCGTGGTGACACCAGTTCTGCCAGTCCTGACATATTACACAGAAGAGACAAGAGTCCTTTCTCTCTACAGTTATATAAATCTTCCTTGCTTCCTTGCTTAGTTTCTCCAATAGACCTCACAACCTCTGAGGATGCCTGCCACAGAGGTGGGCAAAACGTCAGGAGAGAATGCTTCTGCAACATGGCAGTACAGCCTGGAAACATACAACCACCCTGATATAAATAATCTTAATAATAATAATAATAATAATAATAATAATAATAATGGGTTTGTTGGGGGGAAACCAATAATAATAATAATAATAATAATAATGTGCTTGCTGGAAGGAAACCAATAATAATAATAATAATAATAATAATAATAATAATAATGGGCTTGCTGGGAGGAAGCCAATAATAATAATAATAATAATAATGATGGGCTTGTTGGGGAGAAACCAATAATAATAATAATGATAATAATAATAATAATAATAATGGGCTTGTTGGGGGAAACCAATAATAATAATAATAATAATAATAATAATAATAGGCTTGTTGGGGGGAAACCAATAATAATAATAATTATAATAATGGACTTGCTGGGGGAAAACCAATAATAATAATAATAATAATAATAATAATAGGCTTGTTGGGGGGAAACCAATAATAATAATAATTATAATAATGGACTTGCTGGGGGTAAACAAAAAATAATAATAATAAATCCAGCATATCTATTCTGTTTGCTGTGTCATACAATAATAATAATAATGGACTTGTTGGGGGGGAACCAATAATAATAATAATAATAATAAATCCAGCATATCTATTCTGTTTGCTGTGTCATACAATAATAATAATAATGGGTTTGTTTGGGGGAACCAATAATAATAATAATAATAATAATGGGCTTGTTGGAGGCAAACCATTAATAATAATAATAATGGGCTTGTTGGGGGGGGGAACCAATAATAATAATAATAATAATAATAATAATAAATCCAGCATATCTATTCTGTTTGCTGTGTCATACAATAATAATAATAATAATGGACTTGCTGGGGGAAACCAATAATAATAATAATAATAATAATAATAATAATAATGGACTTGCTAGGGGAAAACCAATAATAATAATAATAATGGGCTTGTTGGGGGGAAACCAATAATAACAATAATAATAATAATAATAATAATAGACTTGCTGGGGGGAAACCAATAATAATAATAGTAATAATGATGATGATGATGATGGGGCTTGTTGTTGGGGGGGAAGCAAGAGCTGTGGTCCCCCGAGACCAAACCAGGAGTGACAGGGCTTGACAGGCATGGCTTTGAATGCTCCCACTGCGACTCCCATCGTCCCCAATGAGTAATGGAGGCACGAATTCGGCCTGTCCGGGAAGACTCACGGAGCTGCTTCCACATGGCGCGGTGGCAGGCGAGGAAGCCCTTGCGGAGGGCGGCGCAGACGGCGCGGGGCTCGGCCGAGCGGAAGCCCTTCTGCTTCTTGATGAAGGCCCAGAGGTGCTCCCGGGCGAAGAGGGCCGCCTCCCGCCCGCCGTGCCCGTCGCACACCGCGAAGAAGGCCACCGAGCGGGCCTTGGCCGCCTCCGCCTCGGCCTCCTTCTCGGGCTCCACCAGGATGTGGGTCACGTCCTCCATGTACTTGCGCCCGCCCTGGTCCGAGAAGAGGCTCACCGCCAGCGCGCACCCCGCCCCGGCCTCCATGAGCCTCCCCCGGGCCCTGCCACCACCAGCCGGGAGGAGGATTGTTGTGGGGCCGAGGAGGCCCTCCTGCGCACGCGCAGAACCCGCCTCGCCACAACCGGGGGACGGAGCGCCGCCGAGACCAACGTTCTACCAGCACTAGGAGGAAGAGCCCGCCCCCTCGACCTGTCAATCACTCAATCCATCTGTCCAGGACGCGGCTGGGACTGGGCCCGACTCCGAGATCGCTCTGCGCAGGCGCGGAACCAACCACCAACCACACTAAGGGATGATGGGACAACACATTCCATGCGGAAGGAGGCGGAGTTAGAATAATAATAATAATAATAATAATAATAATAATAATAATAATATAATTATTATTATTATTATTATTGACACAGTGTCTTACTATGCTGTTGTGTCAATAATAATAATAATACAGTAGAGTCTCACTTATCCAAGATAAACGGGCCGGCAGAACATTGGATAATACTATTGCAGTAGAGTCTCATTATTATTATTATTATTCGTTTCCCCCAGCAAGTCTATTATTATTATTATTATTATTATTATTATTATTATTATTATTATTATTATTATTCGTTTTCCCCTAGAAAGTCCATTATTATTATTATTATTATTATTATTATTATTAATATTGGTTACCTCCCAGCAAGTCTATTATTATTACTATTATTGTTATTGGTTTCCCCCCCAACAACCACATTATTATTATTATTGGTTTCCCCCCAACAAGCCCATTATTATTATTATTATTATTATTATTATTATTATTATTATTATTATTAGTTTCCCCTCAACAAGCCTATTATTATTATTATTATTATTATTATTATTATTATTATTAGTTTCACTCCAGCAAGTCCATTATTATTATTGTTATTATTGTTGGTTTCCCCCCAGCAAGTCCATTATTATTATTATTACAGTAGAGTCTCACTTATCCAAGCCTCGCTTATCCAAGCCTCTGGATTACCCAAGCCATTTTTGTCATCAATGTTTTCAATATATAGTGATATTTTGGTGCTAAATTTGTAAATACAGTAATTAGAACATAACATTACTGCGTATTGAACTACTTTTTCTGTCAAATTTGTTGTCTAACATGATGTTTTGGTGCTTAATTTGTAAAATCATAACCTAATTTGATGTTTAATAGCCTTTTCCGTTATTCCTCCTTATTATCCAAGATATTCACTTATCCAAGGTTCTGCCGGCCCGTTTGGCTTGGATAAGTGAGACTCTACTGTATAATATATTGTATATACATGTAATACATGTAATATTAATAATAATATTATGATGTAATACAATGTAATAATTATAATTCACTATTATAATTGTATATTTATATTGCATGCAATATTACTAATAATATTGCAATATAGTCATATAATATAATATATTGTATGTATATACACAGTAGTCTCGCTTATCCAATGTAAACAGGCCGGCAGAACGTTGGATAAGCTAATATCTTGGATAAAGAGAGACTAAGGAAAAGCCTATTAAACATCAAATTAGGTTATGATTTTACAAATTAAGCACCAAAACATCATGTTTTACAAGAAATTGACATAAAAAGCACTTCAATACAGAGTAATGTTATGTAGTAATTACTGTATTTACGAATTTAGCACCAAAACATGGCAACATTTACTACAAAAACATTGACTACCAAAAGGCAGACTGCCTTGGATAATACAGAACCTTGGATAAGTGAGACTCTACTGTAATAATAATAATAAATCACACAGTCCTAAACGCTTGGGAAGTGTTCGACTTGTGATTTTGTGATACGAAATCCAGGATATCTATCTTGTTTGCTGTGTCATACTATGTTGTTGTGTCAATAATAATAATAATAATAATAATAATTTGAGAACACAGAAATGCTGCACCACTCTCACAACCACTATGTCAGACTACACCAGGCATTATTTATTTATTTGTTTATTTCTATCCCGCTAACATGGGGCCAAGCCCAAACAATTACAATAAAACAAAATAAAATACATACAAGACACCACAACATCCAATAAAAATGCTTATTCAATAACAGCAATAAGATCTACAGAGATACTTACAGGAACACCCCAGCAAGCAAGAATCCAAAAGTGGCAGGCTAAAAACCAGAACCTCAATCAGTGGCTGATAATGGGTGATGAACTCCCCCCTTGGTACACAGAAGACTGGGTGACTTGGAAAGCACTGAACAGGCTGCGCTCTGGCACCATAAGATACAGAACCAATCTTAGGAAATCGGGCTACAAAGTGGAGTCCATGATATGCGAGTGTGGAGAAAAACACAGACCACATACAAAGGACCTTCTCACAGCGACAAGAGAGGCTCTACAAGTGGCCAGCTTCTGGTCCAGGGAAATCTAGGATAATGACAAGTTTTCTAACTTTGTGCTTTTTAAAAACAAACATTACTGTACCCCCAATTTGCTTGTGATACAACAAAGTGAGCCCTGTAGTGACCTAATGCCCGGTTCCTTTGGCATACCAGATGGACACATTGGGCATTGCACCTCCTTAATAGTCTGCTCCTAATTTAAACTAGTCGGCTCCAATCTATGGTCCTTTGCTGTCATCCAGTGGTCATATCAGAAAATTGGACCATTTTCCACCCCAGAGATACTCCTTCATTAAAATCATTTGGGGAGGGAGGAAATAGGGTAGAAATAATAAAGAATCAGAGTTGGAAGAGCAGGAACTGAACATACTAGACACGTTTGGGGAGAATAAACAATAATTTATAGGAGTTGTAGGTACTGGGATGTATATTTGAGTTTTATTCGATGCTTAGACCATACGTCTTTCACATATAAGGCAAACAAATAAATATATGAAAACCAGATTATTAAATTCAATATAAAACACACCATTAAAATCCTATATAAAGCATTACAATGCAAAATATATCAATGTCGAGATATGCCCTTAAAATACTACATATTGAATGGACTAGCACCCTACAGCCAGAGAGCATACTGAACCCCACTAATGATACATCCAGAGCAAAGTTGCCCAATGCAACAAACTTTAAGGACTGATGGAGTTTCCCGGGGTTAATCTGGCATGATATGAGTTGTTCACCCACAACCTTATATATTTTGTACAATTAAAAAACTGACCTTTTCAAATAACTGAGCAATATCGGGTACCCAAGCTAGTGTATGTATGTGTACTTTTGTTTTATGTAAAATGTCTTTGTCTCTGTCTTAACTTCATATTTGTTCTGAAATTAATTAATCTGTTTGGGAATCCTTTTATCATCTGAAATGTTTACAAGCCATTTTTAAATAACAAGGTGTTTGAAAAAGAACTCCCTAGCTTTAAGTACTTTATACTTAAAACTAGGGAGTTCTTTTTCAAACACCCTGTATCACAGGAACAAATCATATTAACAAATGAAGTTATAACATTATTATGACTTGTACTACTTTATCTTCATCTTGAATTATCACAGTCACTTTGTTATATCCTTAAGAGAAAATATTAGCCATATAAGTAGCGTCTCACCGCTGGAGACTGTGTATACAAAATTAATACAGCGATGATTATTGTTGTCATCATGATCATGTATTTAAATGGCGAGATTGCCGAATAACAACAAAGGAGTTCCTTGCCCTCGGGCTTAAACCTGACACATGAAAAGGAAAAGCAATGAGATGTTTTAAAATATTCCTACTGCTCCAAGGAAGCTCCTATGATAGTGGTAGAAGTTGTAAATACAAAAGGCAGGTTTACCACTGAAACATTAAAGGGGAATCTATACTGTAGGATTAATGCTGCTTGACCTCCCACTTTAAGTGCTGTGGCTCAATGCTCTGAAATAATAGGAACTACATGGAGAATGGGACTGGACTAGATGGCCTTTGAGAGTCCCTTCTGGCTCTATGATCCCGCTATGCATCTAGTTTTGTAGAAATAAGGGCTTGGATCTGCCCGATGATGGTGACAACTCTGAAAAAGAAAGATCCTGGGATCATTCCAGCAAGAGAAAGTCTTTACAGCAAATCTTGCAAAAAGGTCATCCTTCCAAGCTATGAGGCCTGACCTGGATAATGAAATGCATAAACGATTTTGAGGATGTATGGGGGAAATTTATTGAGAAAGGACTCCAAAAAAAGGGATGGAAGAAATGGGATTTTGGTTAGATAATACATAAGAAGTGGCTCGGGGTGGGAAGGGGGATACACAGTGGTGTATTATGCTAACATAATAGTAGATATAAATCAATAGATATAAAAGAATAATGCAAGAATTGCATGATATACAGTAGAGTCTCACGTATCCAACATAAACAGGCCGGCAGAATGTTGGATAAGCGAATATGTTGGATGATAAGGAGGGATTAAGGAAAAGCCTAATAAACATCAAGTTAGATTATGATT